>NC_057743.1:43136861-43180092 GCF_004010195.1 Chiloscyllium plagiosum | reverse complement strand
AACCGCTTTGGATTCTCCTTAATTCTATTTGCCAAAGCTATCTCATGTCCCCTTTTTGCCCTCCTGATTTCCCTCTTAAGTATACTCCTACTTCCTTTATACACTTCTAAGGATTCACTCGATCTATCCTGTCTATACCTTCCATATGCTTCCTTCTTTTTCTTAACTAAACCCTCAATTTCTTTAGTCATCCAGCATTCCCTGTACTTACCAGCCTTTCCTTTCATGATACTGCTGTCTCAAAAATGTTATTTCTTTGTGCAGTTAAATAAAGATTCAGTTTTACTTTGGTTTGGCTGTTTATCTACTTTTTTTAAACTTAATGTTTAAGGCATCATCCTTAATTTGGAATTCTCCAGGTTTTGTGTTTCCTGTATGGAAGTATTTGACCAAAATGAAGGAGTTCTGCATTAGAGTAGTATTTACTTCAGAATAGTTTACACTGTATAGTTGGGAACTACTTTTAAAAATTGAAACACAGGAAGTTATTGAGACTTCGATAAAGCTGAAGTTAAAACAGAAAATGTTAGAAATACTCAGCAGGAGAGACACGACCTGTTGGGAGAGACCCAGATTTAATGGGTTCAATTTAATTCTGTGTCTTGCTGAGAGTGGAATTGGGAGGGGGTGTGTATGTGGGAAGTTTAGTAGTGAAAGATTTATAACTCAGTCATTGCATTAATCTGACTTCCATGATTACCAGTCCATTAGTCCCAGTGGGTGTGATATGGATTCACATGACACTGCAGCATTTAAAATAATACTCCAAGCTGGCAATTTGAAGGGGTTTGGATTTAGGAGTCAAGAAGAAAGAAGAGTTAGAATGAAATCTATTGACAAGGCTGTGAGGAGGCAGAGTACAATACTCTTCCCTTTCAATCATGTTATCATTTTTTGTGATTAGTGTCTAATTATATCCAGGATTGGGGTTACTAGAGACTCCAGGAGATCTGTTTATTGCTACCTTTATTGAACATTGTTTTAAAATGATATACAGAAAAAGACTTTAAATGAATCTTCTACAAAAAACCATCTCCCAGCAATTTTGATAGTCATGTGATCTTACCTCACTGATGATGTAGATGATCTTATTTCCATTTAACATTTATACAACACCCATGAGAGGAAGTAACCTGGAGCAGAGACCATTAGGGTTAGCAGAGGAGAAGAGCAGCTGAAGCAAGGTGTTAAATCCCAGTTTCAGTGCAGAATGCTTTAATGAGCTATACAGGGCAGTAAAGGTCAATATCACTTGATTCCCACCATTGCTTTCTCAAGTCAATTCCATTCAACAACAGCAACTTATATCGAAAGAGCATCTCTCTTCACACACAGTTACATTGCAGGTGGTCCTACCCATCTTTATCAGCGATCTTCCTGTTTCTCTTTTTTCTGTACTCACATTGTTGTTAAGCAATGTCATGCCTTTCCATTATTATCACCCTTCTTAAATGTGCTTCGTCAATTAGATGGATACATGTCATTATTGACGGAAGGATAAACTATTGACTTTGAAATGGAAATTGGATTTAGTAACTCTTCTTATGATCCAAACTTCACATCAGTTGGTCAACAAACATCAGAAAGTTCCGTATAACTCCAAGAGTTGAACCCAATTTTCAAATGTAAATCAATTTGTAGAAAATTCTCAATTCTTGGTCAACACTCCACCCTGTTGCCAGTGCACATTTATCAGCCGTGATTCAATGGACTCTGATTCAGAAAGTTATGCTTTCAAGTACCACTTCAGAGGACTAAACACCTAGACTGCTGGTACTCAGGGAATCAAAAGAGAAACTGCGTAACTATCAATAGGTCTGGTAACATGTGTGGAGTGAGAAACATTTGAGGTTAATGACTCTTGCCTTTGTAATAGCACACTGTTTTAGCCATATATGCTTTTATAGTTGTCATAAGACATTCTGGATAAATCAATTGTTAGTTAGTAGACTTCCATGTATCTAGCAAAGATATCACAGCGAGCAATGAGGTGGATTTGTGAATATCCCCAGCCAAACATATTTGGGTTGAATAAGTTTGGTATGAGTTGAAACTTTATTGCTGGAACAGCACAGCAGGTCAGGCAGCATCCAGGGAACAGGAGATTCGACGTTTCGGGCACAGGCCCTTCTTCAGGAATGAGCAGAGAGTGTTCAGCAGGAGAAGATAAAAGGTAGGGAGGAGGGACTTGGAGGAGGGGCGTTGGAAATGTGATAGGTGGAAAGAGGTCAAGGTGAGGGTGAGAGGTCGGAGTAGGATGGAGGCGGAGAGGTCAACAAGAAGACTGCAGGTCAGGAAGGCGGAGCCGGGCTGGAGGGATTCGGCTGAGACAAGGGGAGGGGGGATGAAGAAACTGGTGAAGTCCAAGTTCATCCCCTGTGGTTGGAGGGTTCCCAGTCGGAAGATAAGACGCTCCTCCTCCGACCGTCCCGTTGTTGTGGTTTGGCGGTGGATGAGTCCAATGACCTGCATATCCTCGGTGGAGTGGGAGGGGGAGTTGAAATGCTGTGCCACAGGGTGGTTGGGTTGGTTCGTCCGGATGGCCCAGAGGTGCTCTCTGTTCTCCAAACCCTACTCGTCACTATGATTTGATCTCTCCCTGCCTCCTCAATCTCCCCACAACCTTCTAATCATGTTGACCAACCATTTCCAACTCCCCTCCTCCAAGTCCCTCCTCTCTACCTTTTATCTTCTCCTGCTGAACACTCTCTGCTCATTCCTGAAGAAGGGCCTGTGCCCGAAACGTCGAATCTCCTGTTCCCTGGATGCTGCCTGACCTGCTGTGCTGTTCCAGCAATAAAGTTTCAACTTTGATCTCCAGCATCTGCAGACCTCACTTTCTTGCAGTCTTCTGCAGTCTTCTTCTTGACCTCTCCGCCTCCATCCTACTCCGACCTATCACCCTCACCTTGACCTCTTTCCACCTATCACATTTCCAACGCCCCTCCTCCAAGTCCCTCCTCCCTACCTTTTATCTTCTCCTGCTGAACAGTCTCTGCTCATTCCTGAAGAAGGGCCTGTGCCCGAAACGTCGAATCTCCTGTTCCCTGGATGCTGCCTGACCTGCTGTGCTGTTCCAGCAATAAAGTTTCAACTTTGATCTCCAGCATCTGCAGACCTCACTTCGCCTTCCTGACCTGCAGTCTTCTTCTTGACCTCTCCGCCTCCATCCTACTCAGACCTATCACCCTCACCTTGACCTCTTTCCACCTATCACATTTCCAACGCCCCTTCTCCAAGTCCCTCCTCCCTACCTTTTATCTTCTCCTGCTGAACACTCTCTGCTCATTCCTGAAGAAGGGCCTGTGCCCGAAACGTCGAATCTCCTGTTCCCTGGATGCTGCCTAACCTGCTGTGCTGTTCCAGCAATAAAGTTTCAACTTTGATCTCCAGCATCTGCAGACCTCACTTTCTCCTCTAAGTTTGGTATGAACCAGGAGTAGAATTTGAAATATTTTTAGAAATAGTTTTTGTAATTCAGTCTTTGTGAAAGTTGGCAGACTAAGATTGCTGCATCATCAGACAGTGTTGGGAGACTGTGAGTGTACAGCTATGACTGAGTATGTTTTGGTTCATTTGTAGAGTGGCTGGAGAGGGTTTTTGCTGCTAATACTATCCATACTAATACTACCCATACTATCCATACACTAATAGTTGACCTTCATGATAATCCAATTGTTAATCAGGCAGTGGGAGAATGAAACCGACAATATTTATGACTAAAGCAGACTGAGTAGAATTTGAAACACTCAAAAGACACATTACTACCAGAGTTAAAATAAAACAAAACAAAACTGCAGATGTTGGAGATCTGAAACAAAAACTGAAATTGCTGGTGAAACCCAAAAGGTCTGGCAGTATCTGTGGTAAGAGTCACTGGACTCGAAATGTTCCTCCAATTCTTCACACTCTGTTTTTGTTTCATTGCTATTAGACATTTTGTATAAACTTGAGCAGCACTATAGCTTAAAACCATCAGCGATTTCAGAAATCCATTGGTTTAGAACAAGGAATTAGTTGACCGCTCAGGATAGTGGACACTTTATCATTGCTAGATTAGAGTGGTGCTGGAAAAGCACAGCAGTTCAGGCAGCATCCAAGGAGCAGCCTGAACTGCTGTGCTTTTCCAGCACCACTCAAATCTAGACTCTGGTTTCCAGCATCTGCTATCATTGTTTTTACCAACTTTATCATTGCTTTAAATTCCATTGCAATTTTGGAGAATATTAGGAAAGAGAATGTGGGACAGATTTGTGTGCAGTTTAAAATATGAAGATATTTGTAGTAAGTTGATGGCATTATTAGAGTTACCTTTAGGCATAACTTGCCAAACAGAATTGTCCATGGACTTGGCAGAATGTGAAGCATGAAAAATTATGGTTAACAACCCCTAGCCATCTGCAGAAGTAAATACGCTGCAGCTGAGCAAGCTGAAGGCCCCAGCAAAGACAGTCACAAAGCCTTTTAATTCTCTTTTGCCAGCATCAGCTACAAATTGCCCACTGTGAGCACAGATTGCTGCAACAACAAGAGGGTCTTCTCACCACGTCAAACGAAGATAAAGGAATAAAATGTATACATGCATGGAGAAATGCAAGCAGAAGGAAAGGCTGTCACTGTATATGCAGCAGCCAATGATGGGATGGGAATGGTTCCAGTAAGCAATTAGCAAAATTATCATTAAGCCATTATCAAAGTAAAGGGTTAAAAGCCAGCTTTATTCAGAAGGAACTGGTTAAAAACATTAAAGTTAAACTGTAAAAGAGCTTGAATTGAGGCAAAATGCATAGCATGAGATCACGTGATTAACAAGCACCCGCAGATGTTTAATGAAACTGGCAACCTGATTTATGGACATAGATTCAGAGGAATGCCAATCAACTCTGCCCTTAAGGGAGAAAATAGAACAAAAGGCAAAAAGATTAGAATGTGAGAACATTACCTCAAACTTTGAACAGAGTAGTTCAGATACTCTCTTAGTGGTAATACCAAAGGCAGTGTAAGAATATGTGGGATTATAAAGTAATTGTAGAGTTTAGAAGAATGAGAGGCAATCTTATGATACACAAAATTCTTTAGGGACATGACACGGTTGATTTAGATATGTTGTTTCCCACTGTGAGAGAATCTAGGTCTCGAGGGCATAATCTCAGAATAAGGGGTCAGGCATTTAGAACATAGAACATAGAAAAATACAGCACAGAACAGGCACTTTGGCCCATGATGTTATGCCGAGGTTTAATCTAATGTGAAATATAGTAACTTAACCTACGCACCCCTCAACTCACTGCTATCCATGTGCATGTCCAGCAGTCACTTAAATGTCCCCAATGACTCTGCTTCCACGACCACAGTTGGCAACACATGCCATGCATTCACAACTCTCTGCATAAAGAATCTACCTCTGACGTCTCCTTTATACCTTCCTCCTAATATCTTCAAACGATGACTCCTCATACCAGTCAAACCTGCCCTGGGGAAATGTCTCTGGCTATTGACTCTATCTATTCCTCTCATTATCTTGTTTACCTCAATCAGGTCTCCTCCCTTCCTCCTTCTGTCCGGAGAGAAAAGTCCGAGCTTATTCAAACTTTCTTCATAAGGCAAGCCCTCCAGTCCAGGCAGCATCCTGGTAAACCTTCTTTGTACCCTCTCCAAAGTCTCTGTATCTTTCCAATAGTAGGGCGACCAGAACTGGACACAATATTCTAAGTGTGGTCTCACCAGGGACTTGTAGAGCTGTAGCAAAACCTCGCGGCTCTTAAACTCGATCCCCCTGTAAATGAAAGCCAATACACCATATGCTTTCTTAACAACCCTACCCGCTTGGGTGGCAACTTTGAGGGATCTATGTACTTGAACACCAAGATCCCTCTGTTCCTCCACACTGCCAAGAATCCTGTTTTTAATTCTATATTCAGCATTCGCAGTTGACCTTCCAAAATGCATCACTTCGCATTTATCCAGATTGAACTCCATCTGCCATTTCTCAGCCCAGCTCTGCATCCTGTCTATGTCGCGCTGCAGCCTGCAGTAGCCCTCTATACTATCGACGACACCTCCAACCTTTATGTCATCTGCAAATTTACTAACCCACCCCTCAACCACCTCATCCAAGTCATTTATAAAAACTACAAAGAGTAGAGGCCCAAGAACAGACCCCTGCAGGACCCCACTCACCACTGACCTCCAGGCAGAATACTTTCCATCCACAACCATTCTTTGCCTTCTGCCAGCCAGCCAATTCTGAATCCAGATAGCCAAATCCCCCTGTATGCCATACCTCCTGACTTTATGAATGAGCCTACCATGGGGAACCTTATGAAATGCCTTGCTGAAGTAACAGAGATGAGGAGGAATTTCTTCTCTCAGAGTGTAGTGAATCTGTGGAATTCTTTATTTCAGATAGCTGTCAAGACTCTGTAATTAAATATATTCAAGGCTAAGAAACACACAGATTTTTAATGAATAAGGAACTTAGGGGTTATAGGAACAAGCAGGAAAATGAAGTTCAGGAGTATCAGATTAGCCATGATCTCATTGAATGGCCTGAATGGCCTCTTCTGCTTCTATGTTTCATGATCTTAAATCAGGTTCTAGAATGTAAACTAACCAATAATTTGCCAAAAATGGAGGATTTATTCACACTGTTATCAGGAGACAAGATTAAGAAAAAACTCAATCTGACAAAAGTCTTTCTGCAACTGGAATTAGATGGTGAGTCAAAGTTATAAATGACTACAGGAATAACATGGAATCAAGTTATTTTTATAGACTTCGGTGCTTCTTCAGCCCCCAGAACCTTTTGAGGGTTAATGAACAAAATTGTGCAAGAAATTCAAGGTGTAGTGTGTTATTTGGATGATATACTTATTTCAGCTTCAAATAGGCAGAATCATGACGGCAGGCTGAGAAAGGTACTCCAACATCTGGAAAAACCAAGGAGTTCAGGTCAAGTTACACAAATCTGAAATGTTTAAAGATTCTGTTGAGTATTTAGGTCACAGAGTAGACACAGGTGGGTTGTATCTTCCCAAGACTAAGTTTCAAGTACAATAAGGAATTGTTTAAATAAGGTCATAGAAGACACAGGGAAACAGTCATTGAGTCAAGCTGTAGAATAGAGGATTCTACTGGGACACTTGCAACATAGAAATGGCTAGCTGGTATGTGGCAGAAAGCACACATTGATTTGGCAAAATTTGATGAGCAGCAACTTTTCGCTATGAGTTATAACTGTATGAAATAGGTTGAGGGCTTTCCAATTAATTAAACAATAACTAGCAAAGCTCTGGTGATTTTGCACAGTTTGATTATGGGTTCAGTTTGTTGAGAAGAGTTTTAAAATTTCACGGAAATGGATGGAGTAATCACACTTAGGTTCTATCATATCAGCTTGCTTTAAATGGAGCAACGGAACACAGTAAAATTGTTAAGCGTGCTCTTGTTAAACAAATATTAGATACAAATTGGAACAAACATCAGATGTCATTGATTCACAAACTGGCAAATGTTTTGTTTATTTATCATAACACATCTCACACTATGATTGGTAAAATGCCAGCTGAATTGTTAGAAGACACCGTAGAACAGAGTATTCATCGCTGATGCCATATTTAGCATTGTCAGTAGAAAAGAAAGACATCATGATAGAAATGGACTAAGAGAAAGAAGTCTGAAGTTGAACCAAAGATTAGAGTGAAAGATAATCATCATGTGTGTTTTATACAAATGACTTAGATGAAGGGACAGAAGGTACTTGCCAAAAGCACAAAGATAAGTCAGAAAGTAATGTGTGAAGAGGATGGAAGGAGGCTACAAAAGATTTTGTGAGGAACTTGTTGCTTTGACAAGGTTAGATTGTCCTTGGTTTTTTTCAGGGAGGTTCTAAACAACCCAAAGTTCCAACTAGGCTGGGTTTGAAAGAGTTATTGGGGCCCTTTTCGTTTACCCCTAACAGATAATGCCTCCAGCCTAAGCCTTTCATGTCTTTAAAAAAAAGGCATCATCAAATGGAAGTGGCCAGCTAGCTGTTTAGCAAGCCTTCATTTAGATCAGAGTTAGTTCAGCAGCAGTGTGTGTAAAAAAGGCTGTTGAACTCTCTCCTCTGATTTGAAACCTAGAAGCTTTTAGAGTCATTTTTAATCTTTGTGCGAAGTGGTCTGTTTACAGGGATTGTTGCAAGTATCTTTTGAACAGCATCATTAAGTCAAGGATAGTCTGTCAAGTTTGGATAGGATAAATTATCCAGAATTCTATTTTCTGTTCTTTGTGTTTCATTGCATAATTTTGTAAATAAATTCTGTTTGTTTAGAACTTGGCAGTCGGACCAGCTGATTCCCTCCGCAAATATCCACTATATACTTAACAAAAACAAAGAGCAAAGTAATGGTCTGGGCTACTTGCTTACAAATGTTTTGCGAGCTCGGGCCTGGCCCATAACCATTTATATAAGTTAAATGAGTGGACAACGATTAGTAAATGGAAGGAAAATATGAAAATGTCTGTTTTAGTAGGAAGAATAAAAAAAAACTAAATGTTGAGAGATTGCAGAACTCTGAGATGTGAGAGATCTGGGTGTCCTTGTGCATGAATCATAAAAGCTTCACATGCAGGTACAGCAGGTAATTAGGAAAACTAATAGAATGTGAACAATGATAACAAGGCAAATTAGAAGGGAGGTTATGCTTCAGATGTGCAGGGCACTGGTGAGATTGTCATTGGAGGACTGGACACATTATCAGTCATCTTTCTTAAGGAAGGATGTAAATGTATTGGATGCAGTTAAGAGAAGGTTTACTAGACTAAAACTTCCTGAAGAAGGGCTTATGCCTGAAACGTCGATTCCTCGAATGCTGCCTGGCCTGCTGTGTTTTTCCAGCACCACATTTTTCACCTCTAAAACATGGAAAGGATGGGTTATCTTAAAAGGAAATGTTGGACAGGCTAGGCCTGTATCCAAACGACCATGAACATAAGAGTATATGAAATAAGAACGTAAGAACATAAGAACCTGGAGCAGGAGTAGGACATCTGGCCCTTCGAGCTTGCTCTGCCATTCAATAAGATCATGGCTAATCTTTTCATGCCCTCAGCTCCATTTACCTGCCTTCTCACCATAACCCTTAATTCCTTTAATGTGCAAAACAATCTGTCTTAGCTTTAAAAACATTTACTGAGGAAGCCTCAACTACTTCACTGGGCAGGGATCTCCATAGATTAACAACCCTCTGGGTGATAAAGATCTTTCTCAATTCAGTCCTAAACATGTTCTCCCTAATTTTGAGGCTATGCCCTCTTGTTCTAGTTTCACCCACCAGTGGAAACATTCCCTCTACTTCTATCTTATCTATTCCCATCATAATTTTATATGTTTCCATAACATTCCCCACCTCATTCTTCTAAATTCCAAAGAATATAATCCCAGTCCACTCAATCTCTCCTCATAAACCAAACACCTCAATTCCAGAATCAACATGGTAAACCTCCTCTGCACCCCCTCTCATGACAGTACATCCTTTCTCAAGTAAGGAGACCATAACTGCATACAGTACTCCAGTGGCCTCACCAGCACCCTGTACAGCTGCAACATAACCTCCCTGCTTTTAAACTCAATCTTTTTCGCAATGAAGGACAACATTCCATTTATCTTCCTAATTAACAGTTGTATCTGCAGACCAACCTTTTGTGATTCATCACAATGACACCCAGGTTCCTCTGCACAGCAGCATGCTGCAATCTTTTACCATTAAAGTAACAGTCCTTTTACTGTTATTCCTACCAAAACAAATGTCTTCACATTTATCAACATTGTACTCCATCTGCCAGACCTTTGCCCACTTACTTAAATTATGTCCTTTTGCAAAGTTTCACAGTCCTCTGCACACTTTGCTCTACCATTCATCTTAGTGTCATCTTTGACACACTGCATGTGGTCCCCAACTCCAAATCATCTATGTAAATTGTGAATAATTGTGGTCCCAGCACTAATTACTGAGGCACACCACTAGTTACTGATTGCCAACTGGAAAAGCACTCATTTATCCTCACTATTTCCTTCCTATTAGTTAACCAATAATCCTGTATTCATGCTAATACATTGCTCATAATGCCTTGCATCTTTATCTTATGTAACAGCCTTTTGTGTGGCAACTTGTCAAATGTTTTTTGAAAACCTAGATACACCATATCTACTGGGTCCCTGTTATCCACCATGCTCGTAAGGTCTTCATAGAATTCCAATAGATTAGTTATATTTTTCATAAACACATGCTGCATATCCCTAACGGGACAATTGTCTTGCTATTTCTTCCTTGATAATAGACTCAAGCATCTTCTGCACTACAGAAGTTAAGCTAACTGATCTATAATTACCCATGTTTTGTCTACCTCCTCTTTGAAACAGTGTCATCACATTTGCTGTTTTCCAATCTGCTGGAACTGCCTCAGAGCCCAGCGAATTTTGGAAAATTACCATAAGTGCATTTGCTGTTTCTCCCACCATCTCTTTTAATACCCTGGGATGCATTCCATCAGGGCCAGGAGACTTGCCTACCTTTAGTTCCATTAGGTTGCCCAACATTACCTTTTTCGCAATACTAATTGTTTCCAGGACCTCACCTACCTTCATCCTTTTGTCAATTACTGGCATATTGTTCATGTCCTGCACTGTGAAGACCAACACAAGATACCTGTTCAATTCTTCGGCCTTTTCCTCATACCCCATAACTAAATCCCCCTTTTCATTCTCTAAAGGACCAATGTTTACTTTAATCACTCTTTTTCATTATATATATTTATAGATACTTTTGCTATCTGTCTTTATATTCTGAGCTAATTTATTTTCATAATCTATCTTACATTTCTTTATAGTTTTTTTTGGCTTTCTGTTGACCTTTAAAGCTTTCCCAACTTTCTAGTTTCCCACTGAACTTGGCCACTTTGCATGCCCTCTTTTTCAATTTGATAACCTTCCTTATTTCCTTAGACACCCATGGCAGATTTCCCTTTTTTCTACAGTCCTTCCCTTTCACTGGAATATACTTTTGCTGAACACATTGAAAAATTGCTTTGAAATTCCTCCACTGTTCATCAACTGTCCCACTGTTTTTGCTTCCAGCCAACTCTTGTCTCATCCTATTGTAGTATCCTCTGTTTAACTACAGGACCTTGGGATTGGATTTTATCCTTGTACTTTCCATCTGCATTCTAAATTCAATCATACTGTGATCAACCTTTCCGAGAGGATTCCTAACTATGACATCATTAATTATTCCTGTGTCACTACATAGGACCAGACCTAGAGTAGCTTGCTCCCTCGTCAATTCCATTATGTCGAGTCATAGAGATGTACAGCATGGAAACAGATTCCTCTGTCCAACTCGTCCATGCCGACCAGATATCCTAAATTAATCTAGTCCCATTTGTCACCACTTGGCCCATATCCCTTTAGACCTTTCCTTTTCATGTGCCCATCCAGATGCCTTTTAAATGTTGTAATTGTACCAGCCTCTACTTCATCTTCTGACAGCTCATTCCATACATGCACCACCCTCTGCATGAAAACGTTGCCCAATAGGTCCCTTTTAAATCTTTCCCCTTTCACCTTAAACCTATGCCCTCTACTTTTGGACTCCTCACCCCAGGGAAAAGACCTTAGCTATTCACCGTTTCCATGCTCTTCGTAATTTTATAAACCTCTATAAGGTCACCCCTCAGCCTCCGATGCTCCAGGGAAAATACCCCCAGCCTGTTCAGCCTCTCCATATAACTGAAATTGTCCAATCCCATCAACATCTTTATAAATCTTTTCTGACCCCTTTCAAGTTTAACAATATCTTTCCTATAGCAGGGTTATTAGAATTGAACACCATATTCCATATCAGGAATCCTGATAAACAGCTCATGCTCAAAACATCGACTCTCCTGCTCTTTGGATGCTGCCTGACCTGCTGTACTTTTCCAGCACCACACTTTTCGACTTCTATATTCAGTGTACTGACCAATAAAGACAAAAGTACCAAATGTCTTCTTCACTACCCTGTCTAACTATGACTCCACCCTCAAGGAACTTCGGACCTGCACCCCAAGGTCTCTTTGTTTGGCAACTCTCCCCAGAACCCTTCCATTAACTGTGTAAGTCCTGCATTAATTTCCCTCATCAAAATGAAGCACCTCAGATTTATCTAAATTAAACTCCACCCGCCACTCTTGTTTCATTGAACCATGTTGTAGCATGGACAGGTACTGCTCCATAATGCTATTCACAGGCAGCAATAAGACAGTGACATCAAACATTCTTTAAATTAACAAAAGGTCAGTGCTCTCCAGAGAGCTTTTTCTTGCATGGATCCATCCAGCTGTTTAGACTTGATGCCACAACACGGTTCAAAATACAATACAGAAATGACATGTCCCTTGGGCATTGTCCATAATCTCCCAAGAGGGATGGATGCCATCTTCCCAATGGATACATACACAGACACACACACACACTTCTCATACTGTTCAAGAAAACTCCTGCTCAGGCCTACCCCAACTGACCCAGTTTGACCAATTGACATGTAGATTAAAACCCCCATGATAACTGCCATACCAGTTTTACAAGCACAAGTTATTTCTTTGTTTATTGCCTGTCCCAATGTGCTATTATTATTTGGTGACCTATAGACCACGCCTACAGTAACGTTTTCTTCTTAGAATTTCTAATTTCCATCCAAATGGATTTAACCTTATTCTCCATAGAACCTATATTATCTCTCAGCACTGCTCTGATGTCATCCATAAATATCAGAGCTACACCACCTCCCTTATCTTCCTGTCTGCCCTTCCAAATAGTCTGATACCCCTGGATATTTAACTCCCAGTCGTGACCATCCTGCAAACCACAATGGCTACCGAATCAATGTCTTCACAATGGCTACCGAATCATATTCATTCGTGGTGATTTGTACCATTAACTCACCTACCTTGTCATGAATGCTACAAGCATTCAAGTAAAGTGCCCATCCACTTTCGTGCTTTTTCCCCAGTAACACTTGATTCCTTAACTCATTAAGAATCTATCTCTCCGTCTTAAATATACACAAGTCTCTACCTCCACAGCTCTCAGTGGCAAGCAATTTCATAGATTCACAACCCTCTGAGAGAAGAACTTTACGGTGAAGAGCAAGTGGCTTAGAGTAGATCTGAGAATTTTGTTTTACTCGGAGGGCGGTAGATATATGGAATGTGCTGCTTGAGAGGAGATGGAGTCAGGTACTCTCAGCATCTGGATGAGTTCTTAAAATGCCAGGCACTGTAGACTATGGACCAAGTGCAGTAAATAGGACTTATCAGTCATTTTATATTTGTTGGTTAGCATAGATATGGTGGGGAGAAAGTGAGGACTGCAGATGCTGGAGATCAGAGCTGAAAATGTGTTGCGGGAAAAGCGCAGCAGGTCAGGCAGCATCCAAGGAGCAGGAGAATCAACGTTCCGGGCATGAGCCCTTCTTCAGGAATCTTCCTGAAGAAGGGCTCATGCCCGAAACGTTGATTCTCCTGCTCCTTGGATGCTGACTGACCTGCTGCGCTTTTCCAGCAACACATTTTCAGCATAGATATGGTGGACTTTAGATTCTGTTTCTGTGCTGTGTAATGCTATGAATCCATGAACTCTAAGGAATTCCTCCTCATTTCAATCTTAAACTGGTACCCCTGCATTCTGAGACTCTGTCCTCTGGTCCTAGACTCTCCCATGAGGAGAAATATCCTCTCATCATTTACTCTGTCAAGTCCCTTAAAATCCTTTATGTTTTATTGAGTTCACCTCATATTCTTCTAAACTCCAATGAGTAGAGTCCTGACCTGTTTTAAGGTTACAATCAGTTCAGCCATAATCTTATCAAATGGCAGAGCAGGTGTGAAGAGCCCAAATGGCCTACTTCTGCCCTTATTTCTATGTTTATAGGTATGTTTGTGTAAATGATTAAAGTGGCTACTAGGAAGAGTCATGAAAATAAATAGCTCTTGTTTATAATTAATCAAGCTATTTGGCAGTGGAAGGGTTAGATTTGTTCATGTTGATGATGTTTTTTCCTTCAGAAGTCCATAAAGTAGAGGGCTGGGAAGATTTAAATGAGTCTGATGGATTCCCTTCATTTTGATAACATTGCCTTTGTCAATTCTTTTGCCAAAGTTGACATCACATTTTCCCATTTGACTTCACCATTCAAATCTTTGCCCTTTCACTCCACCCTATTCCTGTACCTTTGTGGTATTTTGCATGACTTGCTTTTCTCCTAATTTTTGTATCATCAACAACTTTGATTATAATACACTGGTCACTTCATTCAAGTGTTACAAAGACACTTAGTTTATTTTTTCTCTTGGAGATCTTAGATTTTGAAGAAATGGTAAAAAATGTATTTATTTCAAGTTTTCTGGAGTGGTTTCTTCAAAAATTATCACTGTGGCTATTGGAGCTTTTTTTTAACAAGGCTTCCAGTAGATCACATGACTGGTGATGACCTTGATTTGTTTAAGACCATGCCAGGGCTGTTCTGAACAGTGAGTAGCTTGTTTTTTCTGATCCTCAGCTGGAGGATAAGTCATCTTCACAGCTCATCTCCCATTTCTCAAAGGAAATCCTTCCTGTTGAGGTCAAGTTGAAACCTATTTGTTTTTCTGATAGATTGATTGAAGAATTATCTTTCATGAAAAAGCTTTATTGACAAGTTCCCGGAGACACTGACACGCTGTGGGATGGGGATCATTGAGTGTCTGGGGGATGGGTATCACTGACTCTCTGTGGGGATGGGTATCACTGAGTCTCTGTGGGAATGGGGATCACTGTGGGTTGGGGATCATTGAGTGTCTGGGGAAGGGGATCACTGTAGGAATGGGGAGCACTGACGCTCTGTGGGAATGGGGAGCACTAAGTCTTTGTGGGGATGGGGATCACTGAGTCTCTGTGGGAATGGGGATCACTGTGGGAATGGGGATCACTGATCCTCTGTAGGGATGGGAAGAACTGATCACTTTCTTTAAAGCATTCTGTTTTCTTCCAGCTTTATTTATTTATCCCTTGGATGAATTCACTACTGTGATTGGATTTGAAGCAATGATTTCTGGACGCATTATAACAATGCATATAAAGGACAAAGCTAAAATAGATAATTGTAATTTTGACTGTTGTAACAGCTCATCCAGATCCTTTCAGAAATGCCAAGGTAAAGACTTTTAAAAGTATTTCTTTTGATTGAAATTGTTTGAAGAATCATTTTTCTATTTTAACTCTCAGTTTCATATTCCTTTTATTGTGGAAATCAACATACTTACTAATAGCAATGAGACCTCAATGCTAAGTATCCAGTCAGTATATATTGTAGGGAATATGATTGAGAAATGCTGGAAGATTGCCTTTCTCTACTTTTTGGTCATCTCCTGAAGGTGCCAATATAACTTTACATGTAAAAGAGATATATCTGAATAGAAGTTATTTTGGGATGAGCCAGGATGTGTTGGTTGTATGTTAGACCTCAGCATTATTAAGCTTCATCCAGTTCTCCTTTGATGCAATATTTTTACCCTTGACTGTGTCATCATTGGAAAACTAATTTTCCTTATCCTGAGCCAATGTTAGCAACTCTGCTGCCATCATAGTCAAGGGCAGTCCATTCAGTTCAGGCAAGAAATGCAGCCTGGGATTTTCCTGAAGCGTGTAAGCAAAGATCCAACTCAACTCCAATAGTTGAGTATTTTGGATTGCTGACATTCGCAAATGAGCCATTGTTTTATTGCCTGTAAATTTTCACACTGAGCTATAATTTTATCTGCCAATTGTGTTAATATCTTGCCTCAAAACCCTTGAGTGAAATTGATTTTTTGGTTCCATTGAGTTGATGTTCATAACAACAGCCTGTGATGTGACTTTAATCTTGCCAGTTTAATGAAAACTACACAGCTGGGATTTACCTCCCAAGATGCTGCTGTATTTTCCTCAGACTCTGATTTTTAAATTGCTGTTTTCAGCAGGTGCGAAGGATATCTGCCAGCGAGAGCAACAAAGTACATCTTTAAAATGCTAAACAAGTTTCAATAACATCTTTAGGGCCTGACAACCATCTTAAGCAGAAGGTTGAGGCCTGATATTTCTGGATTTCACATTAATGTTCCTAGGTTCTATTGCCTGCTTCATACCATCCTTCAACTCTCCCCGCCAGCACCTCCCCGCGCCCCCCCCCCCCCCTCCCCAACAGCTGCTGGTCCAAGTTAATAGCAGCAGCTTTTTTAGTGGTCATTGAGGTAACTGAGGACTAAATAGAACAGTTGCACATTGCTCTGGAAGACGTTAATCCAATGGGTTAAAATTTAATACCTTTTGATAAGGTCAAATGAAAGGAGCTTATTTTGTTCATCTGGATTCTAGAAATTCACAAAATAAAAGTTAAATGATTTTATAATTAAATTGAATTTCTGTTGGGAGAAGTGGTGGTGTTAACAGGGGAGTTTGACAAGAAACAGGGATGCTTTGTTTACAGTTGGGAGAATGGTTAACTGCATGGGACCATGGGAGAAGAGCAATAGTGGACAGGCAGTAATAATGGTGAATAGGCCTGAGAGGAGTCTTATTTGTTTTAAAGCCTAAACACATGCAAAAGGCTGCCTCCTGACCTGACTGAAACAAGCCTGCAAAACCCTCCCTCTTGTCCAATACTCATTGGAACCTCCCCTGCAACCGAGAACATCGACATAATAAGTCTGAACATCTGTCTATGTGAATGCCAGCCATTGCTTCCTCTCACCACAGGCATGATGAATACCTATGGAATACCTTGAGAAATTGAGAACAAACAGTGACTCAAGAAGCTTGGACATAGTGCAACAGACAGAATGCCAAATTATAGGACCATACTGGAAATTGTTGAATAAAATATATTTAATTCAATGTTCATAAGTTTTTGTTCATTTGATTCTTTCCAAACCTGTGCCCACTACCATGTGGAAGGACAAATGCAGCAGACACTGAGAATACCACCACCTGCAGATTCCCCTCCAATTCACTCACCATCCTTTTGCTTTGTTGCATAAAAATCGTGAAATTCCCCACCACCACCCCCTTGCATTCTGGCTGTACCTACAGCATAGGGACTGCAGTTCAAGAAGGCAGCTCATCACCTCTTCTCAAGTCAAGTAGGGAAGGGCAATAAATGCTGGCCCAGTCAGTGACACCCATGTGTCATGAATGAATAAAAAAGCTCAGTATTATGCAATATTAGTTTAAAGCAACATGTTTTTAACATAAGAAAATTTTGACTTTTGTTTCTAACAGATCACTTTATTCTTGATGAAGATTTAGAACGCATATTATTTACTGTGAACTTCGGCATCATCCCACCACTTGAAACAGTAACTGTGCTGATTAATACTTCCTTGGAGCTGCAAACTCTGCCCAATGGGACAGTTAGGCTACAACTTCCATCCTTGTATGTCCCCAAGGTGACTTCTTCTAGAACTGATGAACAGAGTTCAACTGAAAATGAGCTCAAAAGGTAAATTATAAATTGATTACATCAAATTCTGTTTGAGTCAGCAGAGAAACTGACAGTTTACTTTAAAGAGTACATTTGTTTTATTTAACTGTTTGAATTCACTTAATTTAAGGGTTATTTAAGTTTAATTCAGCTGTTATTTTCAAATTAAAAAATTTGGGCAGCACAGTGGCACAGTGGTTAGCACTGCTTCCTCACACCGCTAGAGACCCGCATTCAATTCCCGCCTCAGGCAACTGTCTGTGTGGAGTTTGCACATTCTCCCTGTGTCTGTGTGAGTTTCCTCTGGGTGCTCTGGTTTCCTCCCACAGTCTAAGAAAATGTGCAGGTTAGGTGAATTAGCCATGCTAAATTGCCCGTAGTGTTAGGTGCATCAGTCAGAGGGAAATGGGTCTGGGTGGGTTGCTCTTCGGAGGGTCGGTATGGAATTGTTGGGCCGAGGGGTCTGTTTCCACACTGTAAGTAATCTAAAGGTGTGAGTTGAATTTTTATTCAGATATTCTAACACAGTCAAAATTTTGGAATTTCTTTTCAATATACTGTACTGTTCAAAAAGGCAAATTGCCACCACCTTCTCAAGGGCCATGAGATGGCAACAAAACCTGATTTTAGTAACATTTCAGGTATGAATAGTATTAAACCATCAGATAATAGGGCCAGGAAGCTGTGAGATTGAGTTTTAAATACCTGGAGATTTTAGGATTGAGGAATGTCAAATTATAGAATCTCTACAGTGTGGATGCAAGCCATGCAGCCCATTGTATCCACATCAACACTCTGAAGAATATCCCACCCAGGACCATGTTCCTCCCATCCCTGCATTTCCTATGGCCAATCCACCTAACCTGCACATCTTTGGACTGTGGGAGAACATCCACATTGACACAGGGAGAATGTACAAACTCCACACAGAGAGTTGTCTGAGGATGGAATTGAACTCAGGTCCCTAGTGCTGTGAGGCAGCAGTGCTAACCACTGAGCCACCATACCACCCTTTAATGGATATAGGGGATTTACAAAATGTTGAGGGTGCAAGAAATGGTGAATGAGTCTTGAGGAAGGAAGGGAAAACTGCATTTAAAACTTTAGAAGAACTAAAGAAAAATCATTTCAAACTTGCGTTATTTTTCCAGTGCATATAAAGCTTACATTAATTTACAAATGCATCAAACTGATCTTATAATATTAGGTAGAATAGAGACAATAAGAGTATTTTCTTATGATTCTATTTAAAATAAAATAAAATCATTCTCATGCTATTGATATTTTCTTTTATTTTAAAATATATTTGTTGCAGCAAAGATAGATTTCGAAGTGGCTTCACCCCTCAGCACCAAAGTGGGAACTCGTTGGTACAACACTTGGACAATGAGGTCACCAATCCTACTACATATGACTTTAGTTTCAAGCTTGAAATCAGAGCACCCTGCTTGCTGGCAGGTCAGAATGTGAAACATTTTACATATTCAAGTAAATAAACCTCAATGCATTGCTACTTGTTCAGATCATCATTGGAATAGCTTGTATTGTAGCACCTTGAACTTGAGCAAAAACCAGAGTGGGAGGGGTGGGAGTGGGTGGTGCTTGGATGGTGACAATACAGGGAAAAGGTTTGACCTCTACATTAATGCCCTCCCTGAAAGGTGGAAGAAGATAATCCTCAAGAGACATATCTAAACCTTTAGTTGTTTTCCAAATGGCTGTTAGGCAGGAAATGGATTACAAAATACTAATGATATATTTTGGTCATGTTTTTGAATGCCAAATTTCTGGCCTCTCCTCATTGCCCTGAATGAGTTGTTTAGGTGGATTTGGGAGTCAAGTTGAAACCACATTTATGGAATTCTAAGAGAAATAAGTTCCAACAATTTGATTTCTAGTATAACCAATCATAGATGAATACATGACCTGTTTTATCTAATACTTTGGATGCTGGTTATTTTTCATAGAAACACATGCTTCTTTTTTATTGGGAACTCTCAAACTCTTGAATGTACTGGACATAAAATGACTGGAAATGTAGTAAGTTTGACTTTCGGTTGAATGTGATTGGTTTTCCAATCAATTTTGACTGTTTATTCAACATGTCCAAATGTTGCTGTGCGAAATAACATAGAGGCTGGTATTCCATCACCAAGTCATCCTTTATTTAACATGAGCACTTCTTGACTTTAATATCGCCTCATTTAGAGTCAGTTTTTAGACTAATGGTAACACAGACACAGACCCTTTTCCTTTCCTATTTTTTATTTTTTAAAAATCTTTTTATCCCCACTGTTATACAGCAGTAATGCTTCTATTTTCTCCAAGTCACCCCCAATTGTGTGTTTATACAGACTTAGTAAAAAAAGATACCAATGTGCAAGAACTTTATTCTGTATTTCCACCACCACTCATGTGGCCAATGAAGCATTAACAAGCAATAAGGGCTATGCCTACATGAGAAAAACAAAGTAGAGGAGAAGGGTAAGGACTAAATCAAAATCGAAGTGGAAGGGTAAATAAAGCACTCGATCCCCTGTGGTGCCAACCTCTCTAACGTTCTTTTTATCTGTCAGCCAGGGCTCCCTGATTTTACCAAATTATCAGCCCCAATCATGGAACTGATATTCTATGAGGTACGTTAGGCTGACCTTGTTATAATCACTACATCCCTCCCTCTTTGAGCCCGAGGACATAGGTCATTCCTTTATATTGGAGAGCCTCCCGGGGTGTTTTAGCACTGGGTCAGGTTCCTCTGACTCAGCAAAAATGAGGACCGCAGATTCTGGAGATTAGAGTCGAGAGTGTGGTGCTGGAAAAGCACAGCAAGTCTGAGGAGTAGGAGAATCAAAGTTTCGGGCATAAGCCCTTCATTCTGATGGAGGCCGGAAACTTTACAACCTTTATAGAACATTTGGATGAGCAGTTCAAATATCATAACATCTAAGGATATGGGACAAGTGCAGGAAATTACAGCATTTTTAGCGCTAGTTATATCGGTTCAGACTCAATGGGCTGAGGGCCTTTTCTTCACTGTATGAATTTATGAATTTATGATCAGCTGTGAGAGGTGGTGTGGTTGCTTATGGGAGGTGGCTTCAGTGCATTTGCATTTGCTACTTGGCCTCCAGGGCCATGTTCTTACCTGGAATTATAAGCAGTTAGCATTAGAGCCCACTGCTAATTGTGGCCTGTAGCTATGGCTGGCACTGCCTTGTCCTCTTTAAGCAGACCAAGTCGGGTTTTGTGGGCCGTGATTGTCACAAATTTTCAACCGTAAAAGTATTGGTAGAATTCCCTGACTCCAATATGTGTGCCAATCCTTCTTTTCTCATCTGGGCATATTTACATTCTCCATTAACCAAAGTCCAAGATGCGTACACTATTGGGCATTCCTCTCCATTTTGCCATCTATAAACTAATACAACGCTGATGCCATATGGGAAGAATCACATGTCAATACCAGATCTTTCTTGTGATTATAATGTGCCAACAGCTTACAGAATGATAGCTGTTTCGTTACTTCATTGAAAGCTATGGCTTGTATATATGACTATTTCCATGACTGATCCTTTTTTGGAGTCAATGCAGAGGTGCCAGGATGGAGGCTAGGTTATGTGTGAACTTAGCATAATAATTTACCAGCCCCAAAAATAGCCTAAGCTTGTGGACAGATGTGGGAGTTGGGGCACCTTTGATCACCATCACTGTGTCTTCCAATGGGAGTAATGTGGTCTTCTCACCTCTGTAGCCTAGGTAGGTCTTTTGGAGTGCTTGGAACACACAAATTTTCCCTTTTCAGGCATGTGCCTGCCCTAAAAAATGTTTTAGGACTAAATCCAAATTCTCTAAGTGTTCTCTATTAGTTTTCCCTGTTATTAAGACGTAACTTGGGTAAATGTCAACCTGAGGTAGACCTTGTAAAATGTTCTCCGTAATCCGCTGAAAGATTGCACAGGCTGATGATTCCCCAAATGGCAGTCTCATATATTGGTACACACCCTAATGGATATAAATTGTAGCATACCTCTGGGAATCTTGGTCTAAATGCAATTGCAAGTAAGCATGGCTCATGTCTAGATTCGTGAAGGATAGCCTCCCCATAATATTTGCGTATAAATCCTCTATGCGAGGGATTGGGGATTTATCCAGTGATGTAAAATGGCTTTCCGTTTGTTTGAAATCCACACAGAGGTGAATCAACCCACTGGGCTTCACAATAGGTATGACCAGTGTTGCTCATTTCATAAATTGGTTTGGTTTGATGATTCCTTCACTTTCCAGTTTTCTGGTTCAACCAGATTTGCTTCCTGATGAAAGTTCAAGGTGGCCTTGGCTCCTCTGATAGTCCCTAGAACCTCTTGGAAGAACTTCAGGGTATGTAATTCAGACTTCACTAGACAGCTATTTTCTAATTAAAAGTTTTGAGCTAACTTTTCTCCACCAAGCTTGGGCCCAAGCCTTTTACAACAATCATTGGTAACTGAACCAACTGCTTCGTACCCTTACTATGTAAAGGTTCACCTGTATAGGTTCTCAGCCTAGCTGAGGTCTTGCACAAAGTTAAGGGTTGGAGTCCACAGTGAATTTTATTAAAAAGCTGGCTCTGTGATCACTGATATGGCCACACTAGTATCAACTGACACTAGAAACAGATGAACATTTAACCGGACATTTATCATGATTGGTTCTGATTTTGTTAATCAATTTAACTGTGCCAAACCGAAGTAGGTTGAACTTTCCAGGTACAAAATCTCCAGGATATCCTCCTGGATACCGGCCTGTGAGTTATTTTGACCCTGAAGAAAATTTTAACTGTTTGGTTGAGCTTGGCTTTGTTTTGGGGTTTTGTTATGGGCTGATCTAGAGTCTGTCTGATCAGGACATGTCCTGAGTAAGGCTGTGGACTTGTCTTCACTCAAGTGGTGTTCCCCAAGCTCAGTCTCAGCTGGAGATTATGTCCACTTCTTTTGGAATACCCTGCAACTCATATGCTCCACTTGCTGCATTTTTCAATGATAAAGCCAGTTGTACTGCCGGTTTGAAAGCCAGTTCTGCCTCAGCTAGTATTTTTTCACAATTGCATCATTAATGGGTGGCACAGTGGTTAGCACTGCTGCCTCACAGTGCCAGAGACCCGGTTCAATTCCAGACTCAGGCGACTGTGTGGAGTTTGCACATTCTCCCCGTGTCTGCGTGGGTTTCCTCCGGGTGCTCCGGTTTCCTCCCACAGTCCAAAGATGTGCAGGTCAGGTGAATTGGCCATGCTAAATTGCCCGTAGTGTTAGGTAAAGGGGTAAATGTAGGGGTATGGGTGGGTTACGCTTCGGCAGGTCGGTGTGGACTTGTTGGGCTGAGGGCCTGTTTCCACACTGTAACTGATCTAATCTAATCTAAAAAATTAATCCCACAGTGGAAAGTGAGGACTACAGATGCTGGAGTTAAGAGTTTAGATTAGAGTGGTGCTGAAAAAGCACAGCAGGTTAGGCAGCATCTGAGGAGCAGGAAGATCAACGTTTCGGGCAAAAACCCTTCCTGATGAAGGATTTCCAGAAAACATTTGATAAGGTGTCACATCAAACAATATTGCGGAACATAAAAGCTCATGGTGTAGGGGAAAATATATATTCGTGGAGAGAAGATGAGTTGGCTGGTAGAAAACAGTCAGTTTGCATAAATAGATCTGATTGTCAGAATGTGACCACTCAAATCCAGTAGGCATCTGTGTTCTAGCTTCAATAATTTACAATTGACATCATTGACTTGGATGAGGAGACCCCACCAGCAGGGATATATTTCCCTCCCCACCCCTTTCCGCCTTCCGCAAAGACATTTCCTTCCTTGACTACCTGGTCAGATCCATGCCCCCCTACGACCCACCCTCCCATCCTGGCACTTTCCCCTGCCACCGCAGGAACTGTAAAACCTGTGCCCACACCTCCTCTCTCACCTCTATCCAAGGCCCTAAAGGAGCCTTCCACATCCATCAAAGTTTTGCCTGCGCATCCACTAATATCATTTATTGTATCTGTTGCTCCCGATGCGGTCTCCTCTACATTGGGGAGACTGGGCGCCTCCTAGCAGAACATCTCCGAGACACCCGCACCAATCAACCAAACCGCCCCGTGGCCCAACATTTCAACTCCCCCTCCCACTCTGCCGAGGATATGGAAATGCTGGGCCTCCTCCACCGCCGCTCCCTCACCACCAGACGCATGGAGGAAGAACGCCTTATCTTCCACCTCGGAACACTTCAACCCCAGGGCATCAATGTGGACTTCAACAGATTCCTCATTTCCCCTTCCCCCACCTCACCCTAGTTTCAAACCTCCAGCTCAACACTGTCCCCTTGTCTTGTCCGGACTTGTCCGACCTGCCCAGCTCCTTTTCCACCTATCCACTCCACCCTCTCCTCCCTGACCTATCACCTTCATCTCCTCCCCCACTGACCTATTGTACTCTATGCTACTCTCTCCCCACCCCCACCCTCCGCTAGTTTATCTCTCCATGCTTCAGGCTCTCTGCCTTTATTCCTGATGAAGGGCTTTTGCCCGAAACGTCGATTTTGCTGAAGGTCCTCGGATGCTGCCTGAACTGCTGTGCTCTTCCAGCACCATTGATCCAGAACCTGGTTTCCAGCATCTGCAGTCATTGTTTTTACCTTGGATGAGGAGAGAACAGCCTTGGAGATTAAATTTGCAAACAGCACTGAGATAGTTGAAAAGTATGTGGTGATGAAGACTTAATGAAGTTGCCATTGATATAGATATGTTGAGTGCATGGCACAATATCTCATAGATGAAGTATAATGTGCGAGAATGTGAACTTGTTCATTTTGACTCAAAGAATGAAAAAGCAGAATATTATTTAAAATGCGAATGACTGCAGAATTCTGAGATGCAGCAGGATTTAAGCGCTCTAGTCCATGAGTCACAAAGGTTAGTGTGTAAATACAGCATATAATCAAGAAGGCTAATGGGATGCTGTCCATTATTATGAGAGGAATTGAATGGAAAAATAAGGTTGTCATGCTTCACTTATACAAGGCATTATTGAGAGTAGATCAGAAATGCTGTCTGCAGTTTTGCTCTTTTCTATTTAAAGAAGGATGGAAATGCAATGAGGGACAGTTAAAAGGAGGTTCACAAGGTTGATATCTGGAAAATCTGGAAAAGTTATGTTTTGTATGTGGAGAGGCTGTTCTTGTTTCCACTAGAGTTTAGAAGAGTGAGGAGCAATTTGATTGAAGTGTATAAGGCGCTGAATGGTGCTGTTAAGAGGGGCATGGATAATGTTTAAAAAGCTGAAATCAGTTGAATCACATTTAAGGAGGGGGTGTTCAAGATAGGACCTTAGATTTCAAATGTGTTGAAAGGAGTAAATCAGAAATCGAATTGGCAACATCTTTCTTGCAGAATTAAATGGGAAACAAGGCAGTTCTCACACAGGTGAGCTGATTGTGAAGGTAAGGTCCCACACATTTGAAGAGCCACATCGTGGAAGTGTAGACACAATCCAGCCCCATTTGAGTCAGTGTGTTTCAAAGAACATGGGACCAATTAGGAATTGGATCCGTCCTGTGGGAGCCGAATGGTAAAATTATTAGCCCACAAACAAGACTGTTACTGCAACCATTCAATGATCAGTTCAAGTGCTGCTGATAACTCTCCATGTATCCAAAAACTGATGTGCACTGCTCACTGAGGCACATACAGGGGTTGAAGGAGAAATAGCCTGTATGTGCCTTGTGGAATTCACAAAGATAAATAGGGGTTGAGAAAGCTCCCAAAAAAGGCCAGGCAACTTAAAAAGCAAAGATCCTGTGCCCCTGCTTGACAAGCAGGAGGTCTGGCTATCAGAAAACTTACTTCCGAATTTAGAGGGATATCAAGAAAGTTCCCAGATAGACCCACAGCTGATCAGAGCACTACTAGACTCAGATTTAAGCTAGGTTTACTGGATTAATACTTGGAATAAGTGGGTTGTCTTGCGGGATAATATTGTATAGCTTGTTACTACTGGAGTTTAGACGAATAGATGTGATTTAATTGAAATGTACAAGATCCTGAATGATCCTGGCAAGATGGGTGTAGTGATTGTAATGAGGTTAGCCAGCTGCACCTTATAGAATATGAGTTCCCTGATTGGGGCTGTCAGTCTGGTCCAAACAGGGAGCACTGGCTAACATATAAAAAGGGTCAGTGACAGAGATACTGAAACTCTGACTCTGTATGAGGCAGTACTACAGTCATGTGTAAATAAAGGGGACTTGGTGATGGGATACCGACATCTATGGAGTTATCTCAGTGGGTGTGAAAAAGATGTTTCCAATAGCGGGTCAGACATGAAAGTAGGGTACACAATTTTAAAAGTTTCGGACAGAGAAGAGAATATTTTTCTCTCAGAGTGTTGTGCAACTTTGAAACTCTACCTCAGAAGGCAGTCATGGCAAGTCACTAAACATTTTTAAGCTGGGGGTAGATAAATCTTTGTTAGGTAGCGGAATTGAAGAGTATCAGGAATAGATGGGAATAGGCTGGAGCAGGCTTAAAGGGTAAATGTTCTTCTATTGCTCCTTATTCAAATATTGGTAATTGATTCTGCTGGATTGGCAAGAGGTTACGCTAACCAACACCGTCTTTCCCACCTTATGGGGGAACAGAGATATTCCAGATACACCTACAGATGGTAAGGGAGACACCTTATCTACTTGATGAGCTGAGGGCAGTGTATTAGGAGCAGGAAAGTGTAACAGAACTTGTACTGTCCAAAACAAAATCAGACAGGTTAGGGACCAACCCCTCCTGAAAGTGGCAGACTATGGAATCTTAATCTGATGTGAAGGATTATCATATTAACCATGATCTCATTGAATGGTACAGCAGACTCAATAGCCTACTTTTGCTCCTCTATCTTTTAGTGTAATGAACCTAAATGTCCAGTTATCAACTCTGGCAGAGAACGATGGGAGAATGTAGCCACCCTGCTCAAGAAATTTAGAGAGTGGGTGTTCTCCACTGACAGTCCAAGGGAGAACTCCCACCAATAAATCAAAAGTCCCAGCAGCTGAAACCTGATCCGGACACCCATTTGGTTAAAATCCAGAGCAACTCGAGACCACTGCCCCTGCCCTTCCCAATAACACACTGGTCCTCAATCTGAACAGATCAATGGGTGGGTGGGTGTGTGGCAGGGGTGGGGGAGGTCAGGGTGTCCTGACCTGGGGGAGCAGGAAAATGTTATGTCTGGAAAAGTGGGGAGATGTCATGTCTGGTATTGGTGCAGGGGAAGGTGTTAAACAAAGTGCTGGGGAGGGATGGTTGGGTCCGTGGTGGGGGTTATTAAGAGGTTGTATTTGATCCAGCTTTGCAGAAGGGTGTTGTGGTCTGGTGGGGTTGAGTGCACTTGAAAAATATTTGATCCTCTATGTTCTGAGGTTATGCAAAACACAGAAGGAATACAATTGTGCCTTAGGTCTATCAATTTACTGACAGCCTTTGCCCTGACTAAATCTCCAACTGTTAATGTTCTGCAGGTGTGGAAAGTCCAACTCACTCAATCCGAGCTGATGCAGACCCCTCAGCATTTTGTGCTTCCAGTGTGATGATTACGTTGGCAGAGGAACATACCTTTGACAGACCTGTGGAAATCATCATACACCCGAGTGGTAGGGAAGGATTTCAGTTTTAATTTCTCTTCCTTTTTTTATTTCTTCATTAAATGCAGTTGTGGAACTTGCTAAACACACAAATTTTATTTTAAAGCAGAAATAATGGTATGGAAAACCCAGTGGTTTTATTGAGAAAAGAAGATATAAATATTCATTCAAAGAATAGGAGTAGGTCAATCAGTCTCTTGAGTGTGCTTTGCTATTCAATAAGATCACAGCTGATCCTGATGTTTCCTCAAATCCACATTCCGGCTGCTCTGGAAACTTTCATTCCTTGGGTTTTAATGAGAATCTATCTGCCTCTGCCTTTAAAATATTCAAGGACTCTTTTTCCACCACCTTTTCAAGAAAACATTTCAAAAAACTCTGGCAGAAACACTTCCACTTTATATCGATTTCAAACACTGAGCCCTAGTTCTAGATTCTAGACAAGTGGAAACATCCTCTCCACATTCAGCTTGTCAAGTCCCCTTAGAATCTTATTTGTTTTCATCAAATTGTTCCCCCAAGTTTACTGTGAACAACATTGGTCAAACGTCAATCTCTGAGCTAAATGAATATGGTGTGCTTAGCTTCAGGAATTAGAAAAAAATAAACCAGTCTTCCAGCATCAGATACTTAGAGTGACTCACAAGAATCTGAATGAAAGGAGGAGACAATGCGATCCATTCAGCCTTCTCTACCATTCAATACTATCCTGGCTGACCTTGGGCATAAGCTGTACTTTCCTACCAGCTCCTTGTGATTCCCCGAGAAACCAAAATTCATCCATTCAATCCTCAAAGTTATTCAATACAAAGATATTCAATAATTAATCTCACATGATTATGTACTTAGGTCTGCTGATAATCTATTTAGTTCATATGCAAATTATAGCCTGAGTTAAATGGCGAATTACATGCAGCTGGTGAGTAGGAAGTTCTTTCCAGGTGGGCCTTTTGGGGTCATAGGTTCAAATGCATTATTTAAAGGTAACATGAGCACACCGTCGTTCACGGAAAGCTAGAAGCAACAGAAAAGTCTGTGCTGATTGCTCCTATCCCCTTAGGGGTGACACAGTGAGGTCTCCAGATATTATGTTCCAGAACATCTCAGACAGAAGTGAGATCCTCCTCCATCGATAACCAAGGATAGGTCTCCTAGAGCAGACATGGTGACTGTGACCACAATCAGTTAGGAAGTCAGTACCTGTGGACAGATTGAAAGAACCTAAACTGAATGCAAATGTAGGATAACCTATCTTCTGTACTCCACAGGGGTAACTGCCATTATTTTTTGTAATGTAAACTCACACTCCTGAATTAGAATGCTGCCCCTGCCATTGGCCAACTAACTACAATCACATTGTATGATACATACTGAAGGTGATACCCACCTTCAGCTACAGATGTTCTAAAACTTTCCAGGCACTGCCCAGAAACAAACCTAACATTTTCAATCAGATATGACTGTTCTGAAAAAGAAGAGTCTGTTCTGAAGAGTCATAGAGGACTCGAGGCGTTAACTGTATTATTCTCTCCACAGATGCTACCAGACGTGTTGTGTTTCTGCAGTGATTTCTGTGTTTGTGGGAAGAGATAGGGCCTGGGACAACCATATGGCCCAGCCAACACAGGTGATGAGTGGAAGGGGTGCAGAGGTGAATAGCATCTGCAGGCTGCAGGAAAAGTCCACTACTTCCCTGATCAGAGTTTCCATACCCACAAAAGGTGCCCCCAGAGTACGAAGGAGGCAATGCATGCCTGACAGTGACTTCCTGTATCTCTCAGTTGGGGGAGGTTGGTGGGGGGGTGAGGGTAGTGGAGAGATGTTTGTATTTGTCACTGAGGGTGCTCAGCCACTGCAGAAGTATTTTGAAGAACCAGAACATTCTACAGGACTGAAGGAAAAGTGAGGGATTAATGTGGTACTGGAATCCGATTTGATGTTGCTGAACTGGGAAGCCTTCTCTCAGGTGAGTAGGAGGGATAATACAGGATCTTGCAACCCTGCTTCTCATGGGGCCACCCACTATGCAGCAGTTACATCTGCATGTAAATTTTAGATTTTTATCCAAGCTTTCTGCCTCAAAACAGATCACAATCAGCAAACAACCATGATCCGAGACACTCTGTCTGGGTGTATTGCATTACACTACCTGACTTATCCAGGCATCTGAATCTCGTCTTCAGGAGGCTTGTGTGGAGTGTGTGCAGCTCTGTATCTCTCCTCAGTATTGCCCTGAGGATTCTTGATGGCATTAGAGGTTAGGTCCCCGACCAACTATCACTGTATGGTACGAGGATGGTTAAATGAAGCAGGCAAATATGGGTTTTTTTAGATTAGATTACATTACATTACAGTGTGGAAACAGGCCCTTCGGCCCAACAAGCCCACACCGACCCGCCGAAGCGAAACCCACCCATACCCCTATATTTACCCCTTACCTAACACTACGGGCAATTTAGTATAGCCAATTCATCTGGCCCTGCACATCTTTGGACTGTGGGAGGAAACCGGAGCACCGGGAGGAAACCCACGCAGACACGGGGAGAACGTGCAAACTCCACACAGTCAGTCGCCTGAGGCGGGAATATGGATAACATGATTGTCGTGTCACATCTCAATGGGGAGCATATTGGAAATCAAGTCTCGCTATTTCTATGGTCATCACAAAAGGTAATGATTTCATCAAAGTATGCAAAATGTTCTGATTATACCTTCTTTTAAGACCAGGTAGGCAGGTGGAGGGGAACAACTCATGGGTTCTGACAGTTTTGCCGGATATTCTGCAGGATGAGAGTGTGTTGCTGGAAAAGCACAGCAGGTCAGGCAACATTCGAAGAACGGGAGAATCGACGCTTTGGGCCAGAGCCCTTCATCAGGAAAGAGGCTGGAAACATTGGGGGTGGAGAGACAAACCCTGGTGGTGGGGCCAGGGGGAAGGTAGCTGAGAGTGTAATAGGTGGATGGAGGTGGGGTAAAGATGATAGGTAGGAGAGGAGGGTGGAATGGATAGGTGGGAAGGAAGATGGACAGGTGGGACAGGTCATGGGAATGGTGCTGAGCTGGAAGGTTGGAACTGGGGTAAGCTGGGGGTGAGCTGGAAGGTTGGAACTGGGGTAAGCTGGGGGGAGAGGAAATGTGAAAACTAGTGAAGTCCACATTGATGCCCTGGGGTTGAACAGTCCCGAGGTGGAAGATGAGGTGTTCTTCCTCCAGGTGTCGGGTGGTGAGGGAGCAGCGGTGGAGGAGGTCCAGGACCTGCATGTCCTCAGCAGAGTGGGAGGGGGAGTTGAAATGTTCGGCCATGGGGCAATGGGGTTGATTGGTGCAGGTGTCCTGGAGATGTTCTCTTAAAGCATTCTGCGAGAAGGCATCCAGTCTCCCCAGTGTAGAAGAGACCGAATCGGAAGCCACGGATTTAGTAAATGACATGTGTGGAAGTGCAGGTGATATTTGATTGATGTGGGAGGCTCCTTTGGGGCCTTGGATGGAGGTGAGTGGGGAGATTTGGGCGCAGGTTTTGCAATTCCTGCGGTGGCAGGGGAAGGTGCCAGGACGGGAGGGTGGGTTGTTGGGGGGGCGTAGATCTGACCAGGTAGTCATGGAGGGAACGGTCTTTGCGGAAGGCAGATAGGGGTGGGGAGGGAATATATCCCTGCTGAGGGGGTCCGTTTGGAGGTGGCGGAAATGTCGGCAGATGATGCGATTTATGCGAAGGTTGGTGGGGTGGAAGGTGAGGACCAGGGGCGTTCTGTCCTTGTTACGGTTGGAGGGGTGGGGTTTGAGGGCGGAGGTATGGGATGTGGATGAGATGCGTTGGAGGGCATCTTCAACCACGTGGGAGGGGAAATTTCGGTCTTTAAAGAAGGTGGCCATCTGGTGTGTTCTGTGGTGGAACTGCTCCTCCTGAGAGCAGATGCGGCCGAGGCGGAGGAATTGGGAATACGAGATAGCATTTTTGCAGGAGGTAGGGTGGGAGGAGGTGTAATCCAGGTAAGCTGTGAGAGTCGGGAGGTTTGTAAAAAATGTCAGTTTAGAGTCTGTCCTCGTGGATGGAGATGGAGAGGTCTAGGAAGGGGAGGGAGATTTCAGAGATGGTCCACATCAATTTGAAGTCGGGGTGGAATATGTCTGTGAAATTGATGAACTGTTTGACCTCCTCATGGGAGCATGAGGTGGCGCTGCAGCAGTCATCGGTATAGCGGAAGATGAGGTGGGGAGTGGTGCTGGTGTAACTACGGAAGATAGACTGTTCCACGTAATCAACAAAGAGACAGGCATAGCTGTCCATTTTACATGCTCTAATGAGTTATTAATTAATGGTATAATTAGTATTAGGGGGCTTGTAAACTACTCTCTCTGGCACTTTTTATATTTGCTTATTTTCTACCATACTGATTGCATTTCCTGATTTTCCAAACTAATATCATCCCTCTCTCATATACTTATGTTATTTCTTATAATCTAAACCTTCAGCATGTTCCTGGTTAAAAATCAGGGTGAACTCGTCAGGTAAGAACGAGAGCACAGTTCATTTACATGCCCATAATTGAACAACTTGTCAATGCTTGAGTATAAATTTCCCACTGGGCAGGTTCACTCATTTCACAGGTTCACCACTTCAACATACAAAAACTCAAAATTGCTCAGTCAACCGTAGTTAACAAAGGAAGTTAAGGATTATATAAATTTTTTTTAAAAATATTTGTAAAAATTGCCACAAATAGCAGTAAATCTGAGGACCAGAAGGGTTCTGGAATCTGGCAAATGAGGATCAAGAAAGGGAGAATGGAATATGGAGTGCAATCTCGCATAAAACGTAAACAGACAATAAAAGCTTCTTTAGGTACATTAAAAGGAAATGTTTAACTAAATCTAGTGTGAGTCCATTTAACTCACTTGTGCTACATGGATGTAACTGACTGAGCCAATATTTCTTGTCGATCTCTAGTTGCCCCTTCAGAAAGTGCTGGTGATCTGAAGTCCACATGTTGTAGGTAGACCCCCGATGCCTATAGTGAGGGAATTCCAGGATTCTGACTTAACGACACTGAAGGAATGGTGATATATTTCCAAGTCAGGATGGTGAGTTGCTTGGAGGAGAACTTGCAGGTAGTAGTGTTCCCATGTATCTGTTGCCCTTGTCCTTCAAGATGGAAATGGTCATGGGTTTATAAGGAGCCTTGGTGAATTTCTTCAGTGAATCCTGTAGATGGTATACATGCTGCTGTTGAATATTGGTGGTGAAGGGAGTGAATGTTTATGGATGTGGTGCCAATCAAACATGCTGTTCTGTCCTGCTTTTTGAGTGTTGTTGGGTTTACACACATTCAGACATGTGGGGACTATTCCATCACACTCCTGACTTGGCCTTGTAGATAGTGGACAGGTTTTGGGGAGTCAGGAGGAATTCTTCGCCCCTGTCCTGCGCTTATAGCCAATGTGTTTACATGGCTGGTCGAGTTGAGCTTTTGATCAGGATGGGGAAAATGGCAGAGAAACAATTGGTTACTTGGTGTCTGTTTTCACTAAGGAAGGTACCAGGAATCCCCCATACCTAGAGGATGGCCATGAAGAATGGAGACTTGAAGGAAATTAGTGTTTGTAAAAAGATTTTATTGGAGAAACTAATGGGGCAGCAAATTGATGATTCCCCAGCACCTGAAAGCAGTGAGGCTTTGTGAGTGGAGCGAAGATCTACACTGTGATCATTCTGATGCATTTTGATTGTCTTCCAAAATTCTACAGATTCTCGAATGGTTCGAAGGAAAGTAATAGGCATCCCGCCCCCACTATTTAAGAAGGGAGAAGGAGAGAAAACAGACCTGTCAGCATTACATTAGTGATAGGGAAAATTCCAGAATTTATTATAAAGGATGTGATAAATAAACATTTGGACAATAATGATCTGATTGGGCATAGTCAGCATGAATTTGTATGAATGAATGACTTATTGCCGCATACATTTAGGGAGACAGAGTGAGAAGCTTTTTCTCACCACAATCCAGCACTATCTTAAATAGAGTTGGTCTTCATCGGCCAGGGTCCCAAACATTGCTCCAGGACTTCTGCAAGGTTCCCACTCTGTGCCTACTGCAGCCAGGAGTTCCCACTCTGCCATCACTGCAGCTGACACCTCACAGCCAATTCCAGGAGTGAATGAGAATTTATGAATGGGAAATCATATATGACAAATTTGTTAGTTTTGTTTTGGAGATTTTACTAGCAAAATTGATAAAGGGGATCCAATGGCTATAGTCCCTTGTAAGGGAAGAGAAATGAATTAGTTGCAACACAGTAGCCATTCAGTCCTTTGTGACAGCGTTGTCTGGCTGTAAGAGCAACAAACCTAGCCCTGCTAATTTTCACCCACGGGCAAAAGATGTAGTGGTTATGTTATTAGACTAGAAATTCATGAGGCTTTGACTAAAATATCCAGGTATGAATTAAATTCCACCATGATAGTTTCTTGTCAGGTAAATATAAAAGTCCATATAATTAAATAATTATGTCCTAGCTTTTATGTGAATTCTCACCTACAACAAACCATTCTGCCAAAAACATGGCTAACCACAACCCTGGCATGGGGGAGAAATACTACCATCAGCAGAAACACACATCCTGTGAATAAACAAATTCCAAAAGCCTTTTGGATTAAACTGCATTTATTTCAATGCAAGAGGGCTAACAGATAAGGACGATAAACTCAGGGTGTGGATAGGTACCTGGGACTGGGAAATTGTAGCCATTATAGAAACATGGCGAAAGGAGGGACAGGACCTGCAACTTAATGTGCCAGGCTAAGGTGCTTTAGGTGGGACAGGTGGTGGAAAGAGAGGAGGGAGTTCAATTTTTGATGATGGTGAGTATCACCCGTGGTAGTCAGAGATGAAATAACTGAAGAATCGTCCAGTGAGGCTTTGAGTGGAGCTAAGAAATAAGAAGGGGATGGTAACGTTACTGGGGTTGTACTATAGGCCCCCAAATAGTCAACAGGAATTAGAGGAACAAATATGCAGAGAGATTGGGAGACTTGCAGGAGCAATAGGGTGTCATAGTAGAGGGTTTTTATTTTCCTAATATAGACTGAGACTACTAGAGGGTTAAGGGCTTAGATGGGGTGAAATTTAAGTGTGTTCAGGAAAGTTTCCTCAGCAGTATATAGAGGTTCCTACTTGGGAAAGGGCAAAACTCAACCTACTCTTGGGAAATAGGGCATGACACATGATTGAGGTGTCAGTGGGGAACACTTTGGGACCAGTGACCATAGTTCTATTAATTTAAAAATTGTTATGGAGAAAGATAAACCGGTCCAAAGGTTCAAGTTCTAAATTGGGCTGAGGTGAATTTTGATGGAATTGGACAAGAGCTTACAGGAGTTGATTGGAATAGCTAGTTTGCAGACAAAAGGACCTCTGGCAAGAGACAGGCCTTTCAAAGTGAGATAGCTGGAATTCAAGGTCTACATGTTCCTGTGAGGGTGAAGGACAAAGTTGGTAGGAATAGGGAACTCTGGATGACAAGAGATATTGAGGCTTTGACCAGAAAAAAGGAGAAGGCATGGCTCAGGTACAGGCAGCTGGGATCAAGGGAATCACTGGAGGTATACACTCTATTCTGATATAACACAATAAGTCTGTTCCTGTGTGATCCTGCATTATAAGAAAATCCTATAATTTAGACACCATTTAAAGGGAAGGGACCAGAATCATGTTATAGCCAACACAGGTGAGGAAAATTCTTCTACAAATTGGTCTAAATTCTTCAATCGCATTATAGCCAATGCGTGCTGAAGAAACATACATTATAGCAGAACCGACTGTATGGGATAAAGGAGTATACCGAAGAAGGAAATCAGGAGAGCGAAAAGGGGACATAAGAGAGCTTTTGCTGAAAAGATTAGGGTGAATCCAAAGAGGTCCTTAAGTATATTAAAGGAAAAGGAATAACTAGAGAGAGAATAGGGCTCCTCAAGGACCAGAGTGGTGATTTATGTGTGGAACCCCAGCAGATGGGCGAGATCCTCAATGAATACTTCTCCTGTGTTTACCATGGAGAAAGACATGAGGACTTGGGAACTTGGAAGTTAGTGGTGATATCTTGGGGACAGTCCATATCACAGTGGAGTAGGTGTTGGACGTTTCAGAATGTATGAAGGTGGATAAATCTCCTGGTCCTGACCAGATATATCCAGGAACCCATGCAAGAGGCCAGAGAAGAAATTGAGAGCCCTGGCTGATATTTTTGCATCATCGCTAGCCACGGTGAGATCTTGGAAGACTGGATGTTAGAGAATGTTGTGCCCTTATTCAAGAAGGGCTACAAAGAAAATCTTGGGAACTATAGACCAGTAAGCTTAACACCTGTGATGGGTAAGTTACTTGAGACGATTCTGAGGCATAAGATATACATGCATTTGGGAAGACAGGGTTTGATTAGGAGTCTTCAGCATGACTTTGTGAGTGAGAGATCATACCTCTCAAATTTGTTACAGTTCTTTGATGAAGTGACCAGAAAGGTTGTTGAAGGCAGGATAGTAGATGTAGTTTATATGGATTTCAGTAAGGTCTTTGACAAGGTTCCACATGGTAGGCTGCTCTGGAAGGTTAGATCGCATGGGAAGCTGGCAAATTGGATGCCCAATGGCTTGATGGTAAGAAGCAGAGGGCAATAGTGGAAGGATGCTTGACAGACTGGAGACCTGTGACTAATGCCTCAGGGGTCAAACAGTGTTTGCTGTTTGCTGTTTGCTATCTATATCAATGATTTGGATGAGAATGTAAGTTTGCAGATGACACTAAAATAAATGGTTTCATGGACCTTAAGGAGTGTAGTGGAACAGAGGTACCTTGGAGTTCAAGTGCACCGTTCTCTGGAAGTGGAGTCACAAGTAGACAGGGCAGTGACTAAGGCTTTTAGCACACTGGCCTTCATCAGTCAGGACATTGATTTATAAAAGCTGGGAAGTTATGGTGCAGTTGTACAGGACATGGGTGAGGCTGCACTTGGGGTTTTGGTCACCTTGCTATAGGAAGGATATTATGAAACATGAAAGAGTGTAGGAAAAATTTACAAGGATGTTGCCAAGATTCATGGGTGTGAGTTATAGGGAGACATTGGACAAGCTAAGGATTTATTTTCTTTGGAGTGTAGGAGACTGACAGGGATCTTATAGAAGTACATACATTCATGAGAGATGTGGAAAGGGTGAACACACTCAGTCTTTTTCCCAGGGTTGGAGAATTGAGGACGAGAGGGCATCAGTTTCAGGTTAGAGGGGAAAGAATAAAGAGGGAACTTGAAGGCAACTTTTATATCCGGAGGGTGGTACGCATATGGAATGAGCTGCCAGCAGAAGTGACTGAGGCGGGTACATTAACAACATTTAAAAGGTGTTTGGACAAATACAGTAGATGAATAGGAAAGGATTAGAAGGATATGGGCCAAGTGCAGGGAAATGGGGTTAGCATGGACGGACATATTAGTTGGCATGGATCACTTTGGGCTGAAAGGCTTGTCTACATGATGCAGGACTCTATGATGCTAAAACAGAAAATCTGACACAGATTCCCATAAATTAATATTTGAATTGTGCACCTTTAACTAGATACAATTGGTTATTTTGGAAGTACATCTTCAATTTCATTGGACAAAATCAAAAATTTTAGATTACTTTCTGGAAGAGATATATCAAATTCCAAGATGAAATTGAATGATTTTTAAAGAGGATAATGAAGGCTAAAACCTGTTGGGTTCCTGATAAGAAGCTGTTAAGTGATACCAGTCGTGAGCTCACAAGTTGACACAGGTGTAAATGAGAACTGCATATGTTCGCTATGATAGAAATGATTCATTTTCTGCAACCCATTAGTCACTGGCTCATTCCATTTGTCCAAAAAATGTTTAAACATTGACTTGATCATGTTTTACAAGTTGCTGTTGATGAGTGACTCATTCAACCAGCTCCTTGATGATTCAATGTGTTAAAACACATGAAAGGTTGATCTTGGGTCTATTTTAAAAAAAAACTTCCACTTATAAAAACACTCTCCTCTTACCCTGATTTCACCATCTGCTCATGATGGCTTGTGAAATGAGTCACCAGGTGAAAACCCACCTATCTCTGTACCTGGTCTTTGTAAGGTATTAGGTGGAATCAGAGCAAGAAGTAATGTAATAAGATCTAAATTCATTTACATAAACCTTTGCAAAACTAACGCAATGTGGTAAAGTTTGGTGAGCTACAGGTGCAGCTAGGTACAGAAGAATATGATGTTAGAACGATGATCGAGATCTGGCCTGAAAATGGACTGGACATTTAAAATTCCTGGATACAAAGTGTTCAGGAAAGACAGGGAAAGAAAGACTTTATTTTGTCCTACAACAATTTTATTATAGAGGAATTTTGGAATCATTAATTAAGAAAAACATTTCAGTATTGGAGACAGGTGTTCCAGAGAGGTCCAAGACAGAGCAATTTGGTCTGATTTAAGAAATAAAAGTATAATTACACTATTGGTGTATTATATAAGCCATAAATTCATGGGAAATTCATAGAGGAACAATTTTAGAAGAAAATTAGAGAGAAGCAAATATTATACAGGAGTTATAAGTCAATTGCCATTGTAGTTTCTCTTACGGCTATGTGAAGAGCAGAGAATGGAAGATTTCTTAAGAGTATTCAGGAGAAACGTTTTTTGATCAATGTTTCCCATTAAACAGGGAATGAATGTCACTGGATCTGATTCACAAGAATGAGGTAAGCTAAGTGGGCATTTCAGGTCCATGATCAGAGCAGCATGAAGTTTAGGGGAAGGTGTAGCATGGTGGTAATATCACTGATTCAATAAAATTCAGAGGCTCAGACAAATGCTCTGGGAGAACAAGTTCAAATCCCACAACTGCAGCTATTTGAAAGTAAATTAATTGTTCCTGACGAAACAGCTGGAATGTTGTCCTGAAATTACCAATGCCATTTAAAGAAGGAAATTTTGCCATTCTTACCTGGCCTAGCCAATATGCTGACATGAATTACCCTCTGAAATGGCCAACATGCCATTCAGTTCAAGGGCACTTAAAGATGATCAACAAACACTGCCTTTCCAGTGATGCCCAAATATCATGACAAAATAAAGGTAAGGACATTTAGCAATAGAAAAAGGGAAGGTGCAATGCAAAGTATTTATTTGCAGAGGGCCAATTTCAATATGATGAGAATGGATCTGGATAGGACTCAAAGACTGACAGGCCAAACATTAAAGGAATAATAGCCTGGCTTTATAGAAGAGTTGGCTCAGTGGAATAGAGGTGTTTTCTTAGGGAGGGGAAAGATTGGAGAGGGTTTGCTTATGAGGAGAGACTGAGTAGACTGGGATTATATTCTTTGGAATTTAGGAGAATGAGGTGGGGATCTTGGAAACACATAAAACTATGAAGGGCATAAATGAGATAGAGGTAGGGAGGATGTTTCCACCGGCGGGTCAAACTAGATCAAGTGGGCATATCCTCAAAATTAGTGGGAGCAGCTTTAGGACTGAATTAAGAAGGGACTCCTTAGCCCAGAGGGTCGTGAATCTATGGATTTCCATGCCCACTGAAGCAGTTGAGGCTACCTCATTGAATGTTTTTAAAGCTAAGATGGATAATTTAAACAGTAATGGAATCAAGGGTTATGATGAGAGGGTGGGTAAGTGGAGCTGAGGCCATCAAAAGATCAGCCATGACCTTATTGAATGGCGGAGCAGGCTTGAAGGGCCAGACGGCCTACTCCTGCTCCTAGTTCTTATGTTCTTAAAACTGGATAAACCTCCAGGTTTATGTATCCCCAGTTATTGAATGCGACAATGGAGGAAATAGCAGGGGTACTTGCAAAAATGTTCAATTCATCTCTGGCCACAAGAGAGATATTGGAGGACTTGAGAATAGCTAATATGGTATCATTATTCAAGAAGGGAGCAAAAGACAAACGAGGAAATGACAGATCAGTCAATCTAACCCTGCTGCTGAGGAAAATATTGGAAGCAATTCTGAGGGACAGAATTAATCTGCACTTGGAGAGGTAGGGATTCATCAAGACTGGTCAGCCTGAAACAAAAACTGAAATTGCAGGAAGATCTCAGCAGGTCTGGCAAAGTTAACGTTTTGGGTCCAGTGACCCTTCTTCTGAACAGTCAGCCTGGTTTTATTAAGTGGAGGGGTCATGTCTGACCAACTTAGAGTCATAGTGTCATAGGGCCTGTTTCCATGCTGTATCACTCTTCAGTACAACTTGTCCATGCCAACCAGACATCCCAGTATGACCTATTCCCATTTGCCAGCATTTGGCCTATATCCCTCCAAATCTTTCCTAATCAGATATCTACCCAGATGCCATTTAAATGTTGTAATTGTACCAGCCTCCACCATTTCCTCTGGCAGCTCACTCCATACTCTCACCACCCTCTGCATAAGAAAGTTACCCCTCAGGTCTTTCTTTTTTTAACTTTTACCCTCTCACCTATGTTCTCTAGCTTTGGACTCCCTCACCATAGTTAAAATACCTTGGATATTCATCTTGTCCATGCCCCTCATGATTTTATAAACCTCTGTAAGGTCACTCCTCTGTCACCAGGGAAAAATGTCCCAGCCTATTCAACCTTTCCCTATAGTTCAAGCTCTCTAGGCCAGCAACATCCTTGTAAATTGTTTCTGCATCCTGTCAGGTTAAATAACATCCTTCCTATAGAAGGGCAACCACATTGTATGCAGTATTCCAAAGATGGCCTCACTGTATTCTGTATAACTGTAACATGACATCCTAATTCTTATACTGAATGTTGTGACTAATGAAGGCAAGCATAACAATTGCCTTCTTCACCACCCTGTCTACCTGTGATCCCACTTTCAAGGAACTATGCCCCAACACTCCTAAATCTCTTTGTTTGGCAGCACTCCTCAGTGCCCTATCATTTACTGAATAAGCCCCACTCTGATTTGCCTTTCCAAAATGCAGCACCTCACATTTAACTAATTAAACTCCATCTGCCACTCTTCTGCCCATTGGCCCGTCTGATCAAGATCCCGTTGTACTGAGGTTACCTTCTTTGTTGTCCATTACACCTCCAATTTTGGTGTCATCTGCAATCTTACTAACTATATCACCTATGTTCACATCCAAATCATTTATATAAATGATGAAAAGCAGTGGACCTGCATCAATCCTTGTAGCACACCACTGGTCACAGGCGTCCAGCCTGAAAGGCAACCCTCCACTTCTGCCTTCTACCTTTGAGCCAGTTCTGTATCCAAATGGCTAATTCTCCCTGTATTCCATGAGATTTAACTGTTTGATCAGTGCTGGGTTCACTGCTTTTCATCATGTATATAAATAATTTGGATGTAAATATAGGAGGTATAGTTGAAGAAACCAAGAAACTGTTTATAGGTATTTGCTATGATATACTTCAGGCCTGACCAGTCACAATATCGACCCACTATTCATGTTGATTGAAAGGCTGCAGTGAGGCATTGATGAAAAGAGCTGTCTTGGTGGAATCTTTGATCTTCAATGTTAAGGATTTCTTCTATTGCCTTCACTGTCCAAGAATCAGGGATACAGAGACTTTGATCTTTCCATCAGAATCACACACACATTCTAATGGATTCCCACATGAAGATGTGTGAAATAGCCAGGGAGATGGGTTTCAGTCTATTTCCTCCGTTTCTTAATTCCAGCTGCCTGATCCTCCGCTCTTATGTCTGCATGCATTGATCTGTTTAAATAGTTACTTATATCACCTTTAATTTTCTTAACCCCAACAAAATCCAGTCATTGTCCTGGCATTGGCCACAAAGGTTTCAGACTTGTGCACATCTGGCAAAGAGCTGCTCTTTCTGTTTATTACTAGATTTATCTGGTTAAGATCAATATTGGACCTTCACCTTCTGTATTACAAAGGAGCCAGTAATCCAACATAACTTTACTATTTTTGTTCCATAAGCAACTATTTTCTGAAATTTAATATCTCTGCCTGCTCCAACAAACAATTATTAGATGCATTCTATTGTTATTACTGAGCTGTTTCTGCTGCTTTTCCCTTTCACTTAATCACTACCCACGACACTACCTCTCCTCCATAATCTTTTTCTCCCTTGTAGATGGAAAGTCAGTCTAATGTGACTTTAACTCTCTTCTGTTCCCTTGACCCCATTCCAGCTGAAGTACTGATTGCCCAACTGTTTCTGAAATCTACTTGTTAGTATTGAAAATATTTTCCTCTCCTCATTCTCCTTTACAGAAGTTCCATCATTGAAGCTGAGCCCCACTTCTCCTCAATCATCCAGCTTGGCTATTCCAACATCAATAATAATAACAAAAGCAGCATGCTTCAGTTTTGCTGCCTAGTGGCCACTGAAATGAAGAGAAATGCAAAAGAAGGTAGACAAAGATAGTGGTTTGACCTTCTGTGGTGAAGCAGTGGGTGAAAAGCAAGAGAGAGATGCGTGAAAAGGAACAGAATTCTCTCTCTGTGTCTCTCTGTGTGGCTCTCTCTGTACCATTCCATGCTCTTATTTCTTATCTTTAGTTTTAGAATGCATGCTTCTTGGATAAGGTAATGCTAGAGAGGATATGAGAGGAAATCAGAGAAATTGAGGAATAATGCAGTTTTGGGATTAGGCCAGGATGAGGCATCAGTAAATAAGTGAAAGGGAGAGGCAGCTTAGCTGCTTTCTTTGATTCTCTCCCACAATCTTCACTGATGCACTGATTTACTGGTTCCTGATTTTGTCCTCTCATCAGTCCACACATTTATCTCAGCTGCTGTATCTCACCAGCATCTATTAGTTGTTCCTCTCTTTTTCATGTAGTCCAAGTCTCTTGTATGGTGTAACAAGGGCAGTCCCTGAACAGACTTGGGGATTCTTCCTTTTTGATTCAGTGATATCTTCCACATCATTGCAAGAGTTCCATTTCTGTACTTCCACCTTCAGCTATGAGTAATCACAGGTGCTTGCAACTATTACATTTTTCCAAGTCTTCATGTATAATATTTACACCTTCGCTCCTATTGTCTTTTTTAAATTTAAACTTATATTCATAAATTGCCTCTTTGGTCTATTTATCTCATGCATTTGTCTTATTTTTAAGAGGGTTCACCTTTGATGTGTACTGTGTGTACAACCTTAGGACGCTTCTAGGCAGTGGGCTTGTAGTATGTATGCACACAAGGGAAGCAGTTCACTTGTTGTGATATCTGCTTCATTACTTATAACGTGCCCTACTATTTTAAATAAGTTAAAATACAGAATGAATCAATCTCTGGAGAGTGATTGAGTATTAGATCATTATCATAAATGTGACATCTTCCTGTAATCTTTTCCAGACACTCAAAATCCACACCACATGGCTCAATGTCATTTGCAAGTGTGGCACTCCCCATCTCACTTCATCAGTTGGAACATTCCTGATATTCGGGAAAAGCAGGGTTCTTTGCTTATAATAAGACTATAAAAAGTAGGAAGAGGAATCTATCTATCCATCTCAAACTTAAATATACACAAGAACTCTGCACGACACAGGTCTCTGTGGCAAGGAGTTCCAAAGTCTCTCAATGGTCTGAAAGAAGAAATTCCTGCACATCTCAATCTTAAATTGACACCTCTTTAGTCTGAGACTACACCTCCTGGACCTTGACTCTCCCGTGAGGGAAACTTTCCTGCAAAGCCCTTTATGAATCCTATATATTTTAATGAGATCATTCTTTAATGAGATTGCTACCTAGATTACACCTCTTCCCACCCTTTCCCCTGTAAAAACGCCATCCCATATTCCCAATTCATTCGCCTTCGCCACATCTGCTCCCAGGAGGACCAATTCCAATACCGAACAACCCAGATGGCCTCCTTCTGCAAAGACCACAATTTCCCCTCAGACGTGGTTGACGATGCTCTCCACCGCATCTCCTCCACTTCCCGCTCCTCCGCCCTTGAACCCCGCCCCTCCAATCACCACCAGGACAGAACCCCACTAGTCCTCACCTACCACTCCACCAACCTCCAGATACATCGGATCATCCTTCGC
>NC_057743.1:43131281-43135019 GCF_004010195.1 Chiloscyllium plagiosum | reverse complement strand
TCAGCCTCCCAGTTCACCAAAATATTTTTCCTTCCAGGGAGGGAAAGTTCGAAAAGCCCAAGAGGAGAGATACGGGGTCCACTTTTATTTCCGTTCCTAAAATTTCTGTCAGGGTACTTGCTACTTTAGTCCAATATCTACGGATCTTATGACAGGTCCATAAGCAATGTACAAGAGTGCCCACCTCTATTTTGCATTTAGGACACATTGGAGATGCTCCTGCCTTAAATTTTGCCAATCGAACCGGTGCTATATGGGCCCTATGAAGTATCTTCAGCTGGATAGCCTGGGTTCTGTTACAAATAGTAATTCTTCTAGCATTTTCCCAGATACAATGTACTATTTCTAACACTGTGGGCTCTTATCTTATGACTTAACCTTTTGTGAGGTAAAGTGCTGAACACCTTTTGGAAGTCTAAATACAATACAAGTACTGGATCCCCTCTATCAACATTTTCAAGGAAGTCTCAACCACTCTAATAAATTTGTCAGGTGCAATTTCCCTTTCGTGAGGCGATTCTCACTCTGCTTGATTAGATTATGATTTTCTCAATGTTCTGGTATGATTTCCTTAATTGATTCCACTACTTTTCCAATGATAGATACTAGGCTAATCAGTGGATAGTTATCTGCTTTTTGCCTCTCTCCCTTTTTCAATAGGGGTGTCACATTGGCAGTATTTCAATCCTCTGGTACCTCTTCAGAGTCCAAGGAGTTTTGGAAAATTACAACCAATGCATTCAATATCTCTATAGCTCCTCTTTTAGGGTCCTTGCATGCAAGCCATCAGAGCCACGGAATTATCTGCATTTAGCCCCATTAGTTTGTCTAATACAACTTCAGTGAGTTTGGTTCAATCCAACTTTTGACTTTGAAACTCCCATTCGCCCTCACAAAAACCTTCAAGCAGAAGTGTAGAGAGTAAGAGACAAAAATGTGAACCAGTTAAGATCCTGTGGAATTGATTTTTAAATGTCAATTTGTTCTTGAATATTATCATGTTGTAGTCTGATTGTTGCTGCCATTTGAGAGTTTTTTAGGTAAAAATGTTTGTTTCAATCCATTTCCCCAAGGCCATTACCCAATTCCTCATTGTGACCCAAATTGTTGTTTGTTCGAGATACATTTAAGCTGAATATCACTCCTTTTTGGTTCTAATATCAAGACATTCCACAATGCATATTTAAGGCAAACCTTCATTCAACAGACCCTCCAGCCTAACTTGTCCATGCTGACCAAGTTTCCTAAAGTGAACTAGTTTCATTTGCCTATGTTTGGCCCATATCCCTCTAAGGAGGAGAAAGTGAGGACTGCAGATGCTGGAGATCAGAGCTGAAAATGTGTTGCTGGAAAAGCGCAGCAGGTCAGGCAGCATCCAGGGAACAGGAGAATCGACGTTTCGGGCATAAGCCTCCCTGAAGAAGGACTTATGCCCGAAACATCGATTCTCCTGTTCCCTGGATGCTGCCTGACCTGCTGCGCTTTTCCAGCAACACATTTTCAGCCCATATCCCTCTAAACCTCTCCCATTCAGGTACCTGTCCAAGTGCCTTCTAAAATGTTGTAACTGTACCTGCAAAAACCACATTCTTTTGCAGTTCATCCCATATACTCACCACTGTCTGTGTAAAAAAACAGTTACTCCCTCCAAGTTTACCTCCCCCAATCTTTCCACTCACCCCAAACCCATGCCCTAGAGTTTTGAACTTTTGGGAAAAGACCCCGACATTCACCCCATCCATGCTTCTAATGATTCCACAAACCTCTACAAGGCCATCCTTGACACTATGGTTCCAATTAATGTTGTCAAATAATTCCTCATTTGCAGTGTAATAAACTAAAATTGTTTTTCCCATTCCAAACAGCTACTGTCCATAATTATTTCATACCACAATCTGCTATGATATAGCATATGATTAACATGTAATTTAGATTCACAACATTCCAATTGTTCCAGCTCCATAATCACAGGACAGACATGTCCTGATTAAAATAACAATCTAAAACCACAGTAATACAATATCATCTGCACATTTCCCAATCATATTTAAACTTCAAAGCCACTGACATTTAATGTTTACAAATTAATATGTATCCCACACAAATCTAAGTATTGATTTTTAGTTTTCTTAGTAAAGGGCTTTGTATAAATGAAATCGCATTTTCTTTTTGATTGAAAAGGTTCAAATTTTACACTGGCGCTCAGATCCACACTGTGGCCAATGGGGCTCGGATCCACACTGTGACGAATGGCGCTCAGATCCACACTGTGGCCAATGGGGCTCGGATCCACACTGTGAGGAATGGCGCTCAGATCCACACTGTGACCAATGGGGCTCAGATCCACACTGTGACCAATGGGGCTTGTATCCACACTGTGACGAATGGTGCTCAGATCGACACTGTGACCAATGGGGCTCAAATCCACACTGTGACCAATGGGGCTCAGATCGACACTGTGACCAATGGGGCTTGGATCCACACTGTGACCAATGGCGCTCAGATCCACACTGTGACCAATGGGGCTCGGATCCACACTGTGACCAATGGCGCTCAGATCCACACTGTGACCAATGGGGCTTGGATCCACACTGTGACCAATGTGGCTCGGATCCACACTATATTTGGAAGTTCCTCTGGTGCAGTGGTAGTGTCCTTACATCTGATCCATGATGCCCAGGTTCAAGTCCCTGACACATCTTTTTTTTTTTAACATTACTTACAGTGTGGAAACAGGCCCTTCAGCCCAACAAGTCCACACTGACCTGCCGAAGCTCAACCCACCCAGACCCATTCCCCTGCAATTACCCCTTCAACTAACACTACGGGCAATTTAGCATGGCCAATTCATCTAACCTGCACATTTTTGGACTGTGGGAGGAAACTGGAGCACCCCGAGGAAACCCACGCAGACACGGGGAGAATGTGCAAACTCCACACAGTCAGTCGCCTGAGGCGGGAATTGAACCCAGGTCTCTGGCGCTGTGAGGCAGCAGTGCTAACCACTGTGCCACCGTGCCGTTATGTCCACGACCCCTACCAACCCACTGTCACGTTCCTCTGCCACCCCAGAAGTGCAAACTCTGCACCCCCACCTCCCCCCTTACCTCCGTCCAAAGCAGCAAAGGATCCCATCACATTCGACAGAGATTTACCTGAACTTCCACACAAATCATCTACTGTGTCCGTTGCTCCTGATGTGGTCTCCTCTACACTGGAGAGACAGGACATGGGGAACATTTCAGAGAATATCTCTGGCATACACGCACCAAACAACCCACTGCCCTGTGGCCAAACACTTTAACTCCCCCTGCCACTCCACCAAGGACATGTAAATCCAGGGCCTCCTACACCGCCAAAACCTAATCACCAGACGCCTGGAGGAACACTTCATCTTCCACCTTGGGAACCTCCAGTTACATGAGATCAATGTGGATTTCATCAGTTTTCTTAATTCCCCTCCCCCCACCTTAGCCCAGATCCAACCTTCCAACTCCGCACCGCACTCTTGACCTGTCCATCTTCCTTCCCACCTATCCACTCTACCCTCCTCTCTGACCTATCACCTTCACCCCCAACTTTATCTACCTATCACATTCCCAGCTACTTCCCCCCAGCACCACCCCTCTCCCATTTATCTCTCAGCTCCGAAGACAGCGGGTGGTGGTGGAAGGTTGCTTTTCAGACTGGAGGCCCCTGACTAGTGTTGTGCCTCAAAGATCGGTGCTGGGTCCACTG
>NC_057743.1:43088929-43125368 GCF_004010195.1 Chiloscyllium plagiosum | reverse complement strand
TGTATTTTTCTATGTTCTATGTTCTAATTCCTGTGTTGTTTGTATAGAGTGTCTGGATCCACTGATCAGGTGTTTCAGTTTCTGCTGTAGTTCTTTAGCCAGTTTGTGTGATGGTGTCCCTGGTAGTGATACTATGGGTCTGAGTGGGATGTCTGGTTTGTGCACTTTAGGTAGTCCATAGAATCTGGGGGTGGTGTTGCTTTCAGGTTTCATTCTTTGTAGGTCCGACCTGGTTATCTGTCCGTTTTTTTGTAGGTTCCTCTGTGTGTTGTTTATCCTATTGGTGAGCTGTGGGGTGGGGTCAAACTCCCTCTTTTGGTAGGTGTTGGTATCTGCAAGTAATTGTTGTGCTTTTTGGATGTAGTCTGATTTGTCCAGGATGACTGTCATTCTGCCTTTGTCTGCTGGTAGTATGATTATGTTCTTATCGTTTCTTAGTGATTTTAGTGCTTCCCTCTCCTTGGTGTTGAGGTTATGTGTTTGTCTTTTCCTTGTTATCAGAGGTACGATACTTTGTCTCACTGTTTGTTGTGTCTCTTCTGTCAGTCCATTGTTCCGGAGTGTGCATTCTAGTGCTGCTAGGAAGTCTGCTGTCTTGGCGTCCCTGTGGTTGTAGTTGAGTCCCTTGGCCAGTATTGTTCTTTCCGTGTCTGTGAGCTGTCTGTGAGAGAGGTTTCTAATCCAGGTGTGTGTTGTGGTGTCCTCTCTGTTGTGTGTTAGTTTGGCCATTTTTTCTTTGAGTGCCGTTTTTTTGCGTTGTGTGGTCCTGTTCTGTCCTATGGTGACGGCCTGTTCTATGGTTCGGGTCCATTCCTGATTGGTGGTTTTTGAAATTAACGATTTTTGGCGCACAATTTCTTGTCTGTATTTGTGAAGTCTGTTGTGAGCGTCTGTAATCATTACCTGGATCATCCTGAGTCCGTTCTGTCTGGCTGTGTCCCTGGCTAGTGGGTTGTTGACTGGTGGTCTGTATCTGACACATGGTGGAAGGATTCGATTCTTTCGGCATTCATGCAGGAACCGGAATTGTTCGTATGTGGCGCTTAGGCGGTTGGCACAGGACTCATAACAGCACACAAACCAACAGCCACTCTCAGACAACAACTCATCAGAACGAAGGACCCGATACCCAGCATGAGCAAAACCAATGTAGTGTACAAAATCCCATGCAAGGACTGCACAAAACACTACATAGGACAAACAGGAAGACAGCTAACGATCCGCATCCATGAACACCAACTAGCCACGAAATGACACGACCAGCTATCCTTAGTAGCCACACATACAGATGACAAGCAACATGAGTTCAACTGGGACAACACTACTATTATAGGACAAGCCAAACAGAGAACAGCCAGGGAATTCCTAGAGGCATGGCACTCATCCACAGATTCAATCAATAAGCACATCGATCTGGACCCAATATACCGACCACTGCAACTGACAGCTGGAACTGACAACCGGAAGCGGCAGATTCAAACCACTATAAATGCCGGAGGAAAGATCACAGAAGCGCTTCACAGGAGGCTCCCAAGCACTGAGGATGTCACCTAGACAGGGGACGAAACGTCTGCAACACAAATTCCCAGCTCGGCGAACAGAACCACAACAACGAGCACCCGAGCTACAAATCTTTTCACAAACTTTGAATACTATAGTTCCCAGATGGTTCAGGTTTTGTCCATTGTGTAGAGGAGGGTTTTCTGATACAGTATGTAAACAGGCCAACAAGGGGTGAGGCCACATTGGATTTGGTATTGGCACGGCACGGTGGCACAGTGGTTAGCACTGCTGCCTCACAGCGCCAGAGACCGGGTTCAATTCCTGCCTCAGGCGACTGACTGTGTGGGATTGAGGTTCACAAGGAGGAGGTGTTAGAAATTCTGGAAAGTGTGAAAATAAATAAATCCCCTGGACTAGATGGGATTTATCCTAGGATTCTCTGAGAAGACTTTGGCTTTGATCTTTATGTTGCCATTGTCTCCAGGAATAGTACCGGTAGACTAGAGGACAGCAAATGTTGTCTGCTTGTTCAAGAAGGGGAGTAGAGACAACCCTGGTAATTATAGACCAGCGAGACACACTTCAGTTGTGTGTAAAGTGTTGTAAAAGGTTGTAAAAGATAGGATTCATAATCATCTAGAGAGGAATAAGTTGACTAGGGATAGTCAGTATGGTTTTGTGAAGGGTAGGTCGTGCCTCACAAACCTTATTGAGTTGTGAGATGGTGACCAAACAGGTGTGTGAGGGTAAAGCGGTTGATGTGGTGTATATGGATTTCAGTAAGGTGCTTGATAAGGCTCCCCATGGTAGGCTACTGCACAAAATACTGAAGCATGGGATTGAGGGTGATTTAGTGGTTTGGATCAGAAATTGGCTACCTGAAATAAGACATAGGGTGGTAGTTGATGGGAGTTCAGTTACTAGTGGTGTAACATAAGGATCTGTTTTGGGTCTACTGCTGTTTGTCATTTTTATGAATGCAGAGCTGGGCTGAGAGGTGGAAAATGGAGTTTAATGCAGAAAAGTGTAAGGTGTTTCATTTTGGAAGGAGTAACAGGAATGCAGAATACTGGGCAAATAGTAAGATTCTTGGTAGTGTGGATGAGCAGGGAGATCTGTGTCCATGTACATAGATCCCTGAAAGTTGCCACCCAGGTTGATAGGGTTTTTAAGAAGGCACGTGGTAGAGGAATCAAGTTTTGAAACCATGAGAGCATGCTGCAGCTGTACAAAACTCTGTTGTGGCTGCAATTGGAGTATTACATGCAGTTCTGGTCACCGCATTATAGGAAGATTGTGGAAGCTTTGGAAAGGGTTCAGAGGAGATTTACTAGGATGTTGCATGGTATGGAGGGAAGGTCTTATGAGGAAATTCTGGGGGACTTGAGACTGTATTCATTAAAGAGAAGAAGGTTGAGAAGGTTAAGGTGACTTAATTGAGACATATAAAATAATCAGAGGGTTAGATCAGGTGGAGAGTCTTTTTCCTCGGATGGTGATGGTTAGCATGAGGGGGCATAGCTTCAAGTTCAGGGGTGATAGATATAGGACAGATGTCAGAGGTTATTTCTTTACTCAGAATAATTAGGGGCGTGGAATGCACTGCCTGCAACAGTAGTAGACTGGCCAACTTTAAGGGCATTTAAATGATCATTGGATCAGCATATGGACGAGAATAGAATAGTGTAGGTTAGATGGGCTTCAGATTGGTTTCACAGCAAATTACAGAATAAAGTTACAGGTAAATCATTTAGAATTGAGGTGAGGAGAAATTTATTCACCCAGAGAGTGCTGAGCTTGTGGAATTCACTGTCACAGAAAATATTTGAAGACAAAACATCATATGATTTTAGGAAGGAATTAGATGTAACACTTGGGCTAAAGGAATCAAAGGATATGGAGGAAAAGCAGGAACAGGGTATTGAATTGGATGACCAGCTGTGAGGTAGCAGGCTTAAAGGGCCAAGTTTTCTATATTTCTATTTTCTATAGTTCTATAATACTTGAACTCTGGAATTTCCTCAAAAGAGCAGGTTGACTTTTTGAGCTGAAAAACTGTCCACACCAGTTGCAGAAAGGTTCAGTTCAGGGAGATGTTTTGTTTAGGCATTACAGCTAAATTATAATAAAAGCATTTGATTAACTTAAAAATTGTATAATATATTTACATGATCAGATTACAGAAAAATTATAAATAAGCAGCCATTGACTTCAAGGTTGAATCAATGGTAGCTTAGAGAGGGCCACAACATCATGGCGGTGGATGATGCTTAAGGATTTTCTGTTCTCAATTTATCTGTTTGTTTGACTGGGAGAGAGGTTAACTGCAGTTTGGCGCTTAGTGCTGAAACAAAGAAAATGCAGGCAGCACAAGTCAGAGTGTAGTCAGTTAGTGCAGGAGAAGTCCCTGAAAGCCATAGAAAGTTAACTTCAGTTGAAAATGTGGTGAAGGAAGCTCACCAGCAGTATTCATTTATACAGCTGAGAAAGATTAGAGCAAGAAATACAGCAATAGCTCAGTAAAGCTGGATGTTTGATACAAGCTGAATTTATGCCAATAATGAGATTCTTGGGGCAGTCTCCAGAGTCCTGGGAGCTCACTCTCAGAAGAAGTTAGACAAGACAGTACACAATGAGTGCCAGGTAGAAACAGGGGTTCTGGAGTGCTTGTCCACAGATCCCTAAGGGTGGGAGGGCAGGTTAATAGACAGTTAAAAAGATATATGGGACATGTCTTTATCAGTCGTGGCATAGATAATAAGAACAGGGAGATTATGTTAGAGCTAGACAGAACTTTGGTTGAGCCAGAACTGGAGAACCATGTTCAATACTGGTACAGTGCAATCTGATCACCACGCCATAAGATGTGATTACACTGGAGGGAATGCAAAGGAGATTTATCAGAATGCTGCCTGCGATGGAGCACTTCAACTATGAAGAGAAACTGGATAAACGTATTGTTTTCTTTGGGTAGTGAAAGCTGAGGGATCCTTGGGTGAATAAAATTGAGGGGCATGTATAAGGTGGATAGATAAAACTGTTCTCCATAGATAAAACTGTTCTACTTAGTTGATATACATAAATGATCTGGAAGAGGGTATTGGTGGTCTGATCAGTAATTTTGCTGACAACACGAAGATTGGTGGAGTAGCAGAAAGCATAGGGGACTGTCAAAGAATACAGGAGAATATAGATAGACTGGAGAGTTGGGTGGAGAAGGGGCAGACGGAGTTCAATCCAGACAAATGTGTGGTGATGCATTTTGGGAGTCTAATTCTAGAGCAAACTATACTGTAAACGGAAGAGCCTTGGGAAAGGTTAATGAGCAGAGAGATCTGGGAGTTCAGGTCCATTGTACCCTGAACATTGCTGCACAGGTGGATAGCGTGGTCAAGAAGGCATATGATATGCTTGCCTTCATTGGACGGGGTATTGAGCATAAGAGCTGGCAGGTCATGTTAAAATTGTACAAGACATTTGTTCAGCTGCATTTAGAATACTGTGTACAGTTCTGGTCGCCACATTACCAAAAGGATGTGGGAAGCTTTGGAGAGGGTGCAGAGAAGGTTTATGAGGATGTTGCCTGGTATGGAAGGTGCGAGCTATAAAGAAAGGTTGAGTAGGTTAGGTTTATTTTCTTTAGAAAAAAGGAGATTGAGGGGGGACCTGATTGAGGTTTATAAAATTATGAAGGGTATAGACAGGTTGGATTTTCCAGGGTGAAGGATTCAATAACAAGAGGTCACGCTTTCAAGGTGAGGGGAGAAAAGTTTAAGGGGGATACACATGACAAGTACTTTACACAGAGGGTGGTAGGTGCCTGAAACGCTTGCCAGCAGTGGTAGTAGAGGCAGGCATGGTAGATTCATTTAAGACGCGTCTGGACAGATGCATGAGTCGGTGGGGAGCAGAGGGATACAGATCCTTAGGAATTGGGCGATAGGTTTAGACAGTGGATTTAGATCAGCAAGGCTTGGAGGGCCGAAGGGCCTGTTCCTGGGCTGTAAATTTTCTTTGTTCTTTGTTTAAAAGGTCAGTCCATAATATTAAGGTGAAAGGCAAAAGGTTTAGAGGGAAACATTTTTTCACCCAGTGGGTGGTGGGAATCTGGAATGCACTACCTGGGAGCCTCGTTGAGGCAAAACTCCTCACATCATTTAAAAATACTTGAATGTGTACTTAATGTTATCACATTCAAGCTTATGGACCTATTGCAGGAAACTGGCACAAGCATAGCTTTAGATTAGTTCTTTTATCAATGCAGACTTGATGGACTGAGGGCTTCTTCCGTAATGCACAAATCTGTGATTCTAAGAAGTTAACTACGTGAGCAGTATATAAGGCAGTTCTGAAGTGGAAATACTTTCAAGTGAGTTTTTTTTTAGATTACATTACAGTGTGGAAACAGGCCCTTCGGCCCAACAAGTCCACACCGACCCGCCGAAGCGAAACCCACCCATACCCCTACATTTACCCCTTATCTAACACTACGGGCAATTTAGTTTGGCCAATTCACCTGACCCTGCACATCTTTGTGACTGTGGGAGGAAACCGGACCACCCGGAGGAAACCCACGCAGACACGGGGAGAACATGCAAACTCCGCACAGTCAGTGCCTGAGGCGGGAATTGAACCCGGGTCTCTGGCGCTGTGAGGCAGCAGTGCTAACCACTGTGCCACCGTGCCGCCCACGGTGGCATCTAGTCCTGAATCTAGATATTCAAAAGTGAAGAATTAGAATCCCTTGCAAAGGAAACAGACTTTGAATTGGATTTGATGGTCCACACTGTCACTAACGTCTGGGTGGGATTTGTCTTGACCGCATCGGCCTTTTAAAGTGCTGTCTGTGGGATGTATCCCAAAGTTTGTTTATTAACTCTATACTCATCATGTTAATGCTGTTCAATGCCTGAATTGCATGGCTATTGTAAATTGTTTTGTTTTCTAACTTTCTATAGTGAAAGTTTAGTTTTTGTTCAAAACCGTGGAGTATTTTTCTGCAGTAACTTTTGTTTTGTTGTTAAAACAATAGTGGCAGCATTGTGTGCTTATGTCCCAGTAAAAGACCAAGTTAAATAAAACAAACAAGAAACAGATCCATCAAGCCAGATTTCATTCTGGGATCTGACTTGTCCAGTATAACATTAACTAGGATGAGAACACAGTCATGCCACTGCTCACCCATCACAAACATATCTGGTCGGCATGGACAGGTTGGGTCGAAGGGTACACCTCTATGACTCTGTATGCACAAATGGATTAGAAGCAGGAGTGGGCCAGACCATGTATTTCAAGAAATATTGTGGCAGCAGGCTGTTTGGCTGTTGAAAACGTCATGGTTTATTCTATCCTTTGTTATTCCAATTTTCACAGACTTTCCGTAAAATTTAGATTTTATGCAGATTAATAATTCACTTCACAGTCTAAGAATAAGGGGTAAGTCTTTCAGGATCTGAGATGAGGAAGGACTTCTTCACTCAGAGTTGTGAATCTGTGGAATTCTCTCCCACAGGAAGCTCTTGGGGCCAGTTTGATAGATATATTCAAGAGGGAGCTGGACGTGGCCCTTGCTGAGAGGGATCAAGGGGTGTGGGGAGAGGCCAGGAATGGGATACTGAGATTACATGGTCATCCTTAATCATGTTGAATGATGGGCCATGCTCGAAGGGCCAAAGGATTTACTCCTGCAGCTATTTTCTATGTTTCTGCTTCTGTTTAATTTATGGTCAATTAAATATGTGCTTTATTTCTGACAGTCTGAGATCATTAGAAAACGCCTCAACAAAGATATTGGGCACAATCCTGTCATCATGTTGAATTTCTGTCCTGATTTGAAGACTGTTTCCCCAGATTTAAGGATGGCACAGGGCGAGTTCATTTTTCTAATAGACTGTAGTGGAAGTATGAGTGGAGTGAATATCAGCTGTGTCAAGGTAAGAACAAACAGTTATGCTTTTGCTGTTCACTGTTTATTGAAGGGCATAGTCACAAATAATGTGTTGTTCCTCAGCTTGAGGTGGCATGGTAGCTCAGCGGTTAGCACTGCTGCCTTACAGCACCAGGGACCTGGGTTCGATTCCATCCTTGGGCGACTGTCTGTCTATGTGAGTTTGCTTATTCTCCCCGTGTCTGTGTGGGTTTCCTCTGGGTGCTCATGTTTCCTCCCACAATCACAAAGATTTGCAGGTTAGGTGAACTGGCCATGCTAAATTACCCCATAGTGTTCAGGGATGTTTAGGTTAGGTGTATTAGTCTGGGGTAAATGTAGGGAATGGGTCTGGGTGGGTTACTCTTCGAAGGGTTGGTATGGATTTGTTGGGCCGAAGGACCTGTTTCCATGTAGGGATTCTATGTCTATGTCGAGCTATTTCCAAGAATCTTCCAACATATTGCACCATCCAGTGAAGAACAAACATCTATGTCTGATATTCACCCAGACATTGAGGTCCCCAATTCAAATGTGCCATATATTTGTGATTGCCAAGTAGAGATCAATTAAATCCCTATATGAATTGGAGAAAGCCTACATTCCTAATGGTGTGATTGTTTCAATAATTCACTTTTGATTTTAGACTCTGAGTGCTGCAGATTGTACTATCAATAGACAGTAGCTGCTTTAGCAATATGTTGAAGCCCAAAGATACATGAGCCAAAATTCAGCTGAAGGTCTCAGATCAAGAGAACAGGCTAATTAAATAAATCAATCCAATGTCTGAACTTCTGCACATATTCATTTATTAAACTGTCTTTTAGGTAATTTTGATTAGTTATTTATTCCAGAAATTGGTGCATCCTGCACCTTAACATCTACAAGAATAAAAACAGAGTGTAACTTCTGGTGAAAGGTCACAGATCTGTAACATTGGCTGGAATCTTATAGGGGTTTATGGAGTCTTGGCCACTATCTTGACATTCAAGAATGGCCTTGCATTGCCTCTTTCTGGAGGGCCAAATGCATCACAGAATCACAGAATAATTACGGTGCGGGAGGAGGCTATTTGGCCCAAAGTGTCTACACAGCTCGATTATTGGTCTGGATCTTTGTCTAGTGCCAGTCTTAGAATCATACAGTACAGAAAGGGCCTTCAGCCCATCAAGTCTGTGTACCACCATAAAAATCAGCCAATTTCCTGCATTTTCCCCAAATCCATGCTCATCACTAGTATTTGCAGAAACCTCCAATGTCCTCTGGAGTGCCTCAGTCACATTTCCAGGCAGTGCATTCCAGACTCTAACTGCTCACTGCGAGAAAAAGCTTCTCATACCAACTTTGCTTCACTTGCACATTACCTTGAATCTGAGCTGTCTCATTCTATTTTCTTTTACAAGTTAAACAAATTCATCCTATCTACTCTGTCCAGTCCTCCATGGTTTTGAAAATTTCGATCGGATCTCCTCTCAGACTTCTTCTCTGCAGGGAGAACCTGTCCAACCTATCCATATAACTCAAATTTCTCATTCCTGGATCAATTCTGGTAATTCACTTCTGCACTCCCTCCAATGAATTCACATCTTTCCTATAATGTGGAGCCCAGAACTTTACGCAATGCTCAAACTGAGGTCTAAAATAGAAACATAGAAAATAGGAGCAGGAGTAGGCCCTTTGACCTGCTCCACCATTCAATATATCTGATCATTCAACTCAGTCCCCTGTTTTCATTATTTCCGAATACCCTTTGATTCCTTTATCTCTAAGAACTATATCTAACCATTTCTTGAAAATGTTTAATATTTTGGCCTCAACCACTTTTTGTGACAGAGAATTCCATAGGGTCACCACACTCTGGGTAAAATTTCTCATCATCTCGGTCTGAAATGGCCTTCCCCAAATCCTAAGACTGTGACCCCTGGTCCTGGACTCCCCAGTCATCAGGAACATCCTTCTTGCATTTACCGTGCTTAGTCTTGTTCGAATCTCACAGGTTTCCATGAGATCCTCCCTCATTTTTCTAAACTCCAGTGACTCTACTCCTGATTATCCAATCTCCCTTCATACATCAGTTCTACAGTCTAAGAAATCAGTCTGGTAAATGTTTGATGCACTCCCACCATAACCAGAGCATCTTCTTCACATAAGAAGACTAAAACTGCATCCAATATTCCACTCCAGGCAGGGTCTCACCAAGGCCCTGTCTAATTCCTTGTTGCTGTACTCAAATACTGTCACATACTATCTGCTTTCTTCATTGCCTGCTGCACCTATTTACCTTCAGTGACTGGTGCACAAGGATACTCAGTTCTTGTTGCACCTTTCCCCTTTCCCAACCTATTCCCATTCAGACAATAATTTGTCTGTTTTTACTCCAAAGGGGATATCCTCATATTTATTCACATATACAAATTCACCCGTGCATTTACCCACTCACTCATCCTGTCCAAATCAAACTGAAGCATCTCTACATCCCCCTACCAAAAGAGAAAATGCTGGAAAATCTCAGCAGGTCTGGCAGCATCTTTAAGAAGAGAAAAGAGCTGATGTTTCAAGTCTAACTGACCCTTTGTCTACATCCTCCTCACAGTTCGCCCTCCCACCCAGCTTTGTGTCATCTGCAAAGTTAGAGATATTACATTTAGTTCCCTCATCTAAACCATTAATATCTATTGAGAAGAGATAGGGTTCATGCACTGATCCCTGCAGTATGCTAACAAGTGCTTTGTACAAGTTCAACATCACGTCCTTACACTCTGCTCCTATTAGTAAAGCCAAGAGTACTATGTGCTTCATTCCGCATGCATTATGTCCCACTCAGGCTGCAGTGATAGGCCTCCCCCTGGGATTAAAGACTGCTGGAGTGGATGTCCTTTCTACTTGCAAACCAGAGTGTGGTAGCTTTATTGAACAACAATGCAACCAGAAAAGCAATGGCTGTTGCTGATGTGACACTCACCAGCAACACAAGATTGTCACTGAATTATAGGTCACATGTAACTGATGATTGCAGAGAAAAGTTGCAGATCAACACCATTTTTCCACCAGGATCTCTGACTGGGCAACACACACTGGGCTAGCTAGTCATATCTTGATCCTTTGAAACAATTGAAACAAATGAATTCACTTCTCTTCCCACGGGTCCTTCCTGTGCCAGTGCAATATCTGTTTCATTTACACTTTTACCTTCTGCTTTCACACCATCCAGAGCTCCAAAACCTCTTTGCAGGTCAAAGAGTGATTGACTTGTGTTTTTTCTTTAAATTTAGAGTCTTGCATTTATTGTTTACCATGCAAACTCTTCTATACTGGGGAGACCAAACACAGATTAGATGATCACTTTGTAGAGTATTTCCACTAAATCTATGAGAATAACCCTGAGCTCATGATTCCAAGGCAATTAGTGAGATTGAAACTAAGACATGTTTCTTTTCATGGCAGAAATTGTTTATTGACTTGCTACGTCTTACCCCTTACATCCCACATTCAGAATCACAATTGCTTCATTTTTTTGTAAACTCCCACACTACTGCCAAACTGTGGTAGTGCTTATTTCTCCCCAGCATCCATGTCATGTGTGTGTAGGTGTAGGACACATTGAATGCAGAAAGCTTTATTCATATTCCATCACCAGGAAGAAAAATCACCCGAGTGGCCAGTGACAAGCTGTGCTCCTCTCTTTTGGGGCAATGCCTACGTGATTGAAAATTGCTTCCTTTTTATGTTTTCAAATTATTAATAGCTATCAAATATTTTCTTAATCTTAATCAAGACATTAACAAGCCTTATTAGCAAACATTATCACCCTGTGATAATTATTCTGCTGTGCTTCTCCAGCACCACACTTTTTGATTCTGATCTCCAGCATCTGCAGTCCTCACTTTCACCTAAATATTATCACCCTGTAAACTGCCATTTTGATTCTTTGCCCTGGTCCCCCTTTCTCTTTCATGTTGAAAAGTCATAACTAATGGAATGCCACAATGTATAGTCTTAGAAACTTATTTATTTATTATATAGATTAATGGCTTGGAGGAGGGGACCAGGACGTAATATATCTAAATTTGCTAATCATAGAATCCCTACGATGTGGAAGGAGACCATTCAGCCCATCGAATCACAACAGTCCTCCAAAGAGTATTCCATCCAGACCCCCCCCCCCCCCCCCCCCAACCCATCCCTGTAACTTTGCATTTCCCATTTCTAACCCACCTAATCTGCACATCCCTAAACACTATGGGCAATTTAGCACTGCCCATCCAGCTAACCTGCACATCTTTGGGCTGTGGTAGGAAACTGGAGCACCCGGAGGAAACCCATACAGATACAGGGAGAATGTGCAAATTCCACACACTCATCCGACACTCATCGAATCAAATCGTGGCCGTTGGCGCTGTGAGGCAGCAGTGCTAACCACTGCACCACCATGCTGCCCCATGATACCAATATAGGTGGGAGGCATGTTATGATGAGATTAATATTGAATATGCAAAGAGATATGAATAGATGAGTGAGTGGGCAAAATTTTGGCAGTTGAAGATTAATGTAAGAAAATGTGAGTTCATGCACTTTGAATCAAAAGACAGACTATTATTTAAACAGAGAGAGATTCCAAAAAAAGTGCAGTGTACAGGGATCTGGATGTTCTTATGAATACAACACACAAAGTTTGCATGCAGGTACAAGAAGTAATTAAAAAGGCAAATTGAATTTTGGCCTTCGTTGCAAAGAAATTGGAGTTTAAAAACAAGAAAGTATTGTTATAACCGAACGTAGTGGTGGTGAGGCCATGCCTTGAGTGCTATGTATAGTTTTGGTCCTTGTATATAAAAAAATGTATTAACATTGGAGGCTGTTCAAAACACTTACTAGGCTGATTCCTGGAATGAGTGGGTTGACTTATCAGGAACAACCAAACAGGTTAGGCCTTTCATCTTATTATTAGCCACTGACGGTCTCCATTAACAGCTATTCAACCTCCTAGCCAGATTGGTATCTACTCCTTTGTCTGTCCAACTGCTGTTCCGTCTCTTTGGTCTCTATCCCTACCTATCGTTTGCTCCTTACCCCTTCACTGGATCTGAAATGTTAACTCCAAATTCTCTCCCCAGATGCTGCCAGACCTGCTGAGGTTTTCCAGCAACGTTTGTTTGTTAGGCCTTTAATTATTAGTGTTTAGGAGAACAAGAGGTGATCTGATTGAACCATACAATGTACAATACAACTCCTTAGATACTGAAACAGTCTGTGTTCAAATGCTGGGCAATATCCAGCTTGGGCTGACAGGAGGCAAATCACATTCATGCCACACAACTGCCGGGCAATGACCATCTCTAATAGAAGATAATATATCCACTGCACCTTGACATTCAAGGATGTGATCATCACTAAATCCCCCATCAAAATCCTGGGGGTTACCATTGACCAGGCACTCAGCTGGATTTGCCACATAAACACTGTGGCTACAAGAGCAAGTCACGGGGTGGGAGTACTGTGATGAATAACTCACCTCTTGACTCCTAAAGCCTGTCCACCTTCTACAAGACACCGATCAGGAGTGTGATGGAATACTCCTCACTTGTTTGGATGGCTACAACTCCAACAATACTCAAGAAACTGACACTATCTAGGACAAATCAGCCCACTTGATTAGCACCACAAGCACAAACATCCACACCATCCAATAACAACGCTTTGAAGCAGTAGTGTATGCTAGTTACAAGATGCACTGCAGAAATTCACCAAAGATTCTCAGACAGCACCTTCCAGACCCATGACCACTTCTACCTAGAAGGACAAGGGCAGCAGATACATTTGAACATCACCACCTGCAGGTTTCCCTCCAAGCGGCTCATTCTGATTTGGAAATATATCACCATTCTTTCACTGTCGCTGGGTCAGAATCCTGGAATTCCCTCCCTCAGGGCATTGTGGATCAACCTACAGCACATGGACTGCATTAGTTTAAGAAGGCAGCTCACCACCATCCTCTCAAGGGCAACTAGGGATAGGCAATAAATGCTGGTCTATCCAGTGACACTACATCCCATGTCCCATGGGTGAATCAAAAAATATAAAAACATACAAATCTACATCACTAAGATGTGTGTAGGGAGTTTACCTAACTGTGCAGTTAGCTTCTAGATGTTTATTGAGTGGTTATGTGAAGAAAGCTCAAACCAAAGTACCCAATGGCAGAACTGTCATTTATTCTATTTCTTTTTGTTTCTGTGAGCTTCTCTCCAGGTGACGATTTTATGCAAATTAATCCCAGTGACAGCAGTATAGAATGAATGTTTCAGCAATCAGTAGGTGCTTTAACTGACTTCTATTGTCAGGAAACTTACTTCACATGCACTAATCGATAGTTGCCTCAGGTTATTCTGGTTGAAGTATCCATGGGTAATATTTTATGTCCACTTCAAGGCACTAACTCTTTGCCTTTTTTGATGTTGTAAAGGATGCGATGCTGGTAGTCTTGAAGAGTCTCATGTCCTCATGTCTCTTTAATATAATTGGATTTGGTTCCACTTTTCGGACCTTGTTCCCAGCTAGCAGGTCTTACAATGAAGTAAGTCATTATTTTTTATTGCTCTTTGTCATTATTTCCCTAAATATGTAATGCATAAAATGGAATTTACCTGCCAGCTGTTTAGCACTGGTTTAAATTAATATTGAATGTTCCTTAACATTTTTAGTAGCTAGAATATTTGCCTGAAAATGATTGCAATGATAGAGATTTGGAAAACTCTTGTCATTTAATAAATCTATCTTTCACTCCAACATGACTTTTTCTGTGGTGCAAACATTTCCTTTTGTTTAAATTAACCTATTTTTCTGATCAACCTGTTCAGAGTGTTATTACACACCTCTGGAACAGGTGAGACTTGAATTTAGGCCTTCCGGTCGAGGGGAAGGGGCTCCATTGCTGTACCACAAGAGGACCCTGAAACTGAAAAAAACAATTTCCTTTTATTTTATCCATTGCCAGAGTCCTTTTGATTTTTTTTCCTTTTGCTCCCATTATGCTGTAACTATGCAAGTTTGTCTCCTTAATTATAAATATCCATTGAAATCACATTTTACTGCACTGAGTCCACTCTAATTCATTCCTCCTTATAATTTACGAATGCTGGAACCCTGATCTCTTCCTCCTTAAGCTTTTAAAACTTGAGTCATTTGGAGACAACTATTGCACTGTCAGGAATTCGTAATGAAGCTTGGCTAGGAGCCCAGACATCCATTACTCCCTTGAAACACCTAAATCCCTTCTTGATTGACAGTTCTGGCTCTCTGACCATTGCTGTCAATTTCACCATGTTTATTTACACGCGGTAAAGAATCTTTTGTGAGGAGTCCTGAGATTGTTTGGAGACATGAGGTAGCATGGATGAATCATGAGGTGTGAGAACGTACTGGGTAAGGGCTAGAGGGTTGTTATGTTTTAATTCTAACTTGGACGAAGTTCCAGTCACAAAACAGCCTTTACAAACCATAGGCCTGTACCAGGCAGTTCCTGTGACTGTCTCTGTCTCTGAACTTTTCCCCAGGGCAGCCCTCGCACAGCCAACATCCCCCCTCCACCCCCCATCCCCTCCCAAAATGATCATCCTGGGTGGAATCTTCTGCTTATGAAGGTGGTTATACACACAGTTAGAAAAGATGATGAATTGAGCACCAAAAACCCTCAGCCTGTCATATTGGGATTAGCCAGTTGCAGGCAGGCATGTCACCATGTGGCATTCACAAATAGCTGCTGTCCTCCAAGAAGTTTGTCCATTTTCAGGGGGTGGTGTTCCTCAATAAAAGGCAAAGGACTGGCCAACAGACTACTCTTTTGGGGCCATTCTCTGCCCTTGCTTCCAACCCTTTGCCCTCTTGTTCAGTGAATCATGATCTGAGAAACCCTCCATCCCACACAGTGTATCTTTGTCCTTGGTCGTCTGTGACCTTTGGACTCTAGGATACTCTCCCAATGGCAGCCATGCCTTCCTTTATGCATGAAAGAGTCAAAGAGCTGGCAGCCTCTGATTGGTCAGCAATTGGTACTGGGTGGCACCTCTACCCTGCCAGGGTCTTGATATCAGGGAAGGTTCACCAGCAGTCTCTTGTCTTCCCTGGCATTTCTCTCGAGGCCAATAGACTGAGTCAAGACTTGACACTGAAAATCCAGGTGGCCGGCTGCTTGTCTGCATTTCTCCTGAAAGGAAAGGTAAAATGGCAGATTAATTACTTGGTTTGTAATATTAAGATTTATGAATTTGTAATTGTATCAAAAGAACATGAGATCATAAGAAATAGTAGCAAAAGGAGATCATTTTGTCCTTCAGGCCTGTTTTGTTATTTGATTCATTTGTAGCTGAATTTTGACCTCAATGTCGCTGTTCTGCCTGCTCCTGAAATCCACAAATCTATCAATCTCGATTTTGAAATTGCTCAGTGATGAAGCATCCACAATCCTCTGGTGTGGTGAATTCCAAACACTGATAAGAGATGGAAATGTGTTGCTGGAGAAGCGCAGCAGGTCAGGCAGCATCTAGGGAACAGGAGAATCGACGTTTCGGGCATTAGCCCTTCTTCGGATAATCCTGTTGAGTCAAGAAATTTCTCCTAATTTCAGTCCTAAATACCCTAGAACTCTGTGGGAAGAAAGGGAAGTGATTGCTGGACCTCTTGCTGAAATATATGTATCATTGATAGTCACAGGTGAGGTGCTGGAAGACTGGAGGTTGGCTAACGTAGTGCCACTGTTCAAGAAGGGTGGCAAGGACAAGCCAGGGAACTATAGACCAGTGAGCCTGACGTTGGTGGTGGACAAGTTGCTGGGGGGAATCCTGAGGGACAGGATGTACATGTATTTCGAACTGATTAGGGATAGTCACCATTGCTTTGTGCACAGGAAGTCATGTCTCATAAACTTGATTGAGTTTTTTGAAGAAATAACAAAGAGGATTGATGAGAGCAGAGTGGTAGACATAATCTATATGAACTTCAGTAAGGCGTTCGACAAGGTTCCCCATGGGAAACTAATTAGTAAGGTTAGATCTCACTGAATACAGGGAGAACTAGCCATTTGGATACAGAACTGGCTCAAAGGTAGAAGACAGAGGGTGGTAGTGGAGGGTTGACTTTCAGACTGGAGGCCTGTGATAAGTGGAGTGCCACAAAGATCAGTACTGGGTCCTCTACTTTTCTTCTTTTATTTAAATGATTTGGATGTGAGCTTAAGAGGTACAGTTAGTAAGTTTGCAGATGACACCAAAATTGGAGGAGTGGACAGCGAAGAGGGTTACCTCAGATTACAACAGGATGAGCCAATGGACTGTGAAGTGGCAGATGGAGTTTAATTCAGATAAATGTGAGGTGCTGCATTTTGGGAAAACAAATCTTAGTAGGACTTGTATACCTTAATGGTAAGGTCCTAGGGAGTGTTGCTGAACAAAGGGACCTTGGAGTACAGGTTCATAGCTCCTTGAAAGTGGAGTTGCAGGTAGATAGGATAGTGAAGAAGGCGTTTGGTATGCTTTCCTTTATTGGTCAGAGTATTGAGTACAGGAGTTGGGAAGTCATGTTGCGGCTGTACAGGATATTGGTTAGGCCACTGTTGGAATATTGTGTGCAATTCTGGTTACCTTCCTATTGGAAGGATTTTGTGAAACTTGAAAGGGTTCAGAAAAGATTTACAAGGATGTTGCCAGTTTTGGAAGACTTAAGCTATAAGGAGAGGTTGAATAGGCTGAGGCTTATTTCCCTGGAATGTCAGAGGCTGAGGGATGACCTTATAGAGGTTTATAAAATCATGAGGGTCGTGGATAGGGCAAATAGACAAGATCTTTTCCCTGGGGTGGGAGAGTCCAGAACTAGAGGGCATAGGTTTAGGGTGAGAGGGAAAATATATAAAAGGGACCTAAGGGGCAACTTTTCCATGCAGAGGGTGGTGCATGTTTGGAATGGGCTGTCAGAGAAAATGGCGGAAGCTGATACAATTACAGCATTTAAAAATCATTTGGATGGGTATATGAATAGGAAGGGTTTGGAGAGATAAGGGCCGGGTGCTGGAAAGTGGCATTAGACTGGGTTGGGATATCTGGTTGGCATGGACGAGTTGGACCAAAGGGTCTGTTTCCGTGCTGTACATCTCTATGACTCAATGACTCTAAATGATCAATTGTGCCTTGATTGTCAAGGGGCCAGAGGTGAATGCAATGCCATCACTAAGAAGAATGTGCTGGGGAAGCTGGAATGTCTGAAGGAGGATAAATCACCCAGACCAGGTGAACTGAAGGAGATAGCTGAGGAGATTATCGAAGCCTTGGTGGTGATCTTTCAGGAATCACTGAAGCCAGTGGAACATATAAAGTTTAGTCAGAATATATGATCAGTAATCAATGAGCTGCATGAGCAACTTGTCTTACAGGTAAAAACAATGACTGCAGATGCTGGAAACCAGATTCTGGATTAGAGTGGTGCTGGAAAAGCACAGCAGTTCAGGCAGCATCTGATGAGCAGGAAACTGACGTTTCGGGCAAAAGCCCTTCATCAGGAATACAGCTGTATTCCTGATGAAGGGTTTTTGCCCGAAACTTCGATTTTCCTGCTCCTCGGATGCTGCCTGAACTGCTGTGCTTTTCCAGCACCACTCTAATCCAGAACCCAACTTGTTCTACAGCTTTGGAAAGAGTAATTAACTGGAAGAAATATCATTGTGTGAACGGGTGAAAGGGCAATCATCCACTTAAAAACAAAGCCAATTAAACCATGCCAGCTGAGCAAGAATCTTTCGTGTGGAGATGGAGGTGGCACTACATTGAGTTCTGGGTAATTATTTGCTGGAGTTAGAGGGATGGATCTTTCATTCTGATGTTGCTTATGAATGGTTCCAATAGTTCTTGTATAGTGGGATGGAGACGAGGCAGGGGAAAAGAGGGGTGAACGAATTATTAGTCACGCAAGCCTTCACCCTGGGACTGTATCATGCTGCACTAAATCAGTGCAACCAGTGCAGTCAATATAACCAGTACAGTCAGTATAATTGGTATAGAACATAGAACATTACAGCGCAGTACAGGCCCTTTGGTCCTCAATGTTGTGCCCACCTGTGAAATCAATCTAAAGCTCATCTAACCTACGCTTTTCCATTTTCATCTACATGTTTATCCAATGAACGTTTAAATGCCCTTAAAATTGGTGAGTCTACTACTGTTGCAGGTAGGGTATTCCCCACTCCTACTACTCTCTGAGTAAAGAAACTATCTCTGACATCTGTCCTATATCTATCAATCCTCAATTTAAAGCTATGTCCCCTCATGCAAGCCATCACCATCTGAGGAAAAAGGCTCTTACTGTCCACCCTATCTAATCCTCTGATCTTCTTGTATGTCTCTAAGTCACCTCTTAACCCTCTCTCTAATGAAAACAGCCTCAACTCCCTCAGCCTTTCCTCATAAGACCTTCCCTCCATACCAGGCAACATGCTAGTAAATCTCCTCTGCACCCTTTCCAAAGCTTCCACATTCTTCCTATAATGTGGTGACTTGAACTATATAAAATACTCTAAATGTGGCCGCACCAGAGTTCTGTACAGCTGTAGCATGACCTTATGGCTCCGAATAACCCCGCCAATAAAAGCTAGCACACCACATGCCTTCTTAACAACTCTATCAACCTGGGTGGCAACTTTCAGGGATCTATATACATGGACACAGAGATCTCTCTGCTCATCATACTATCAAGAATTTTACCATTTGCCCAGTACTCTGCATTCCTGTTACTCCTTCCAAAATGAATTACCTCACACTTTTCTGCATAAAACTCCATTTGCCACCTTTCAACCCAGTTCTGCAGCTCATCTGTCCCTCTGTAATCTGCAACATCCTTCAGCACTATCCACAACTCCACCGACCTTCGTGTCATCCACACATTTACTAACCCATCCTTCTACACCCTCATCCAGGTCATTTATAAAAATGACAAACAGCAGTGGCCACAAAACAGATCTTTGCAGTAAACCATAGTAACTGAACTCCGGGTTGAACATTTCCCATCAACCATCACCCTCTGTCTTCTTTCAGCTAGGCAATGTCTGATCCAAACCGCTAAATCACCCTCAATCCCATGCCTCCATATTTCTGCAATAGCCTACCGTGGGGAACCTTGTGAAACACTTTACTGAAATCCATATAAACCACATCAACCACTTTACCCTCATCCACCTGTTTGGTCACCATCTTAAAGATGGTGAGGCATGACCCACCCTTCATAAAACTGTGTTGATTATCCTTAATCAAATTATTCCTTTCTAGATTATTATTAATCTTACCTCTTATAATCCTTTCCAATACTTTACCCACAACCAAAGTAAGGCTCACTGGTCTATAATTACCATGGTTGTCTCTACTCTCCTTGATCAAGGGGACAACATTTGCTATCTCCAGTCTATTGACGCTATTCCTGTAAACATTAACGACATAAAGATCAAAGCCAAAGGCTCTGCAATCTCCTCCCTAGTTTCCCAGAGAATCCTAGGATAACTCCCATCTGGCTCAGGGAATTTATCTATTTTCAAACTTTCCAGAATTGCTAACACCTCCTTGTTAGTCTCACTCCCATCTAGTCTAAATAGCCTGTACCTTCGTATTCTCCTCAACAACATTTGTCTTTTTTCTGTTGGAATACTGATGAAAAATATTCATTTATTGCCTCTCCTATCTCTTCAGACTCCACGCACAACCTCTCACTACTATCCTTGATTGACCCTAATCTTTCTATTGTTATTTCTTTTATTCCTGTTATACCTATAGAAGGCTTTAGGGTTTTCCTTGATCCCAATTGCCAAAGACCTCACATATCCCCTCTTGGCTCTTCTTAGCTCACTCTTTAGGTTCTTCCTGGTGAACTTATAACTTTCAAACACCCTAACTAAGCCTTCACGTCCCATCTTTACAGAAGCTTCCTTCTTCCTCTTGACAAGAGATTAAACTTCTTTAGTAAACCGCAATCCCCTCACTCGACCACCTCCTCCCTGCCTGACAGGTACATACTTATCAAGGATCTGCAATAGCTCTTCCTTGAACAAGCTCCACATTTCAGTTGTGTCAATCTCCTGCAGTTTCCTTCCCCATCCTATGCATTCTAAGTCTTGCCTAATCACATCATTATTGCCTTTTGTCCACCTATAACTCTTGCCTTGCAATTTATACCTATCCCTTTCCATCACTAAAGTAAACATAACCAAATTGTGGCCACTAGCACCAAAGTGTGCACCTACCTCCAAACCTAACTCCTGACCTGATTCATTACCCAGTACCATCCAATGTGATCTCACCTCTTGTTGGCCTATCTACATACTAGATTAGAGTGGTGCTGGAAAAGCACTGCAGGTTAGGCAGCATCCAAGGAGCAGGAAAATCCTGATGAAGTGCTTTTGCCCAAAACATCGATTTTTCCTTCTCCTCAGATGCTGCCTGATCTGCTGTGCTTTTCCAGCACCACTCTGATCTAGGTTCTGATCTCCAGCATCTGCAGTCCTCACTTTCGCCTGTCTACATACTGTGTCAGAATACACTCCTACGCACATTGGATAAAAACTGACCCATTTAAAGTACTTGAACTATAGCAGTCAATATTTGGAAAGTTAAAGTCCCCCATTACAACTACCCTATTACTTTTGCTCCTCTCCAGGATCATCTTTGCAATCCTTTCCTCTACATCTCTGGAACCTTTCAGAGACATCTCAAAACCCCCCAATACTGTGATCTTTCCTTTCCTGTTTCTATCCTCAGCCCATACTATCTCCGTAGATGAGTCCTCAAACATCCTTTCTGCCACTGTAATATTGTCCTTGACTAACAATGCCACTCCTCCTCTTTTACCACCTTCCCTGTTCTTACTGAAACATCTAAACCCCAGAACCTGCAACAACCATTCCTGTCCCGTTCTGTCCATGTCTCTGTAATGGCAGGAACATTAAAGTCCTAGGTACCAACCCATGCTGCAAGTTCACCCACCTTATTCCGGATGCTTCTGGCGTTTGAAGTCTGTCTACTTCAAACACCTTTCTGCCTGCAGGTATACTCCTGTGACCTTGAAACCTTAGTTATGATCTCACTACTTTCAACCTCCTGTACACTGGAGCTACAATTTAGGTTCCCATCCCCTTGCTGAATTAGTTTAAACCCTTTCGAGGAGGAGTAGCAAACTCCCCCCAGGATATTGGTACCCCTCCGGTTCAGGAGTAGACAATCCTGTTTGTAGAGGTTCCACCTACCCCAGAATCAGCCCCAATTATCCAGGCATCTGAAACCTTCCCTCCTGCACCATCCCTGTAGCTATGTGTTCAACTCCTCACTATCCCTATTCCTCACCTCACGAGCATGTAGCACGGATAACAAACCAGAGATAACAACTCAGCTTCCATCCTAGCTCCTTGAATTTCTGCCTTAAATCTCCATCCCTTTTCCTAACCTATATCGTTAGTGCCAATGTGGACCATGACTTGGGGCTGCTCCCCCTCCCCCTCCCCCTCAAGGATCTTGAAAACACGATCCAAGACATCTCGGACCCTGGCAACCAGGAAGCATCATACCAATCGCGCATCTCTCTTGTTCCCACATCACCTCCTATCTGTCCTCCTAACTATGGAGTCGTCAAGTGACTAATGTTCTGCTCCTCTTCCACTCCCCCCCCCTCCCCCAAACTCCTCCACCTTCCCTTCTGAGCAGCAGGACAGATTCTGTGCCAGAGACCTGTACCCCATGGCTTATCCCTGGTAAATTGTACCCCCCAACAGTATCCAAAATGGTATACTGTACTTGTAATTGAAGGGAACGGCCACAAGGGATCTCTTTACTGTCTGCATAGTCAGTATAATCGGTATAGTTAGTATAATCGGTATAGTTAGTATAATCGGTATAATCAGTACAATCAGTGGAACACCACTTCTGCTAACTACCCTCCAACACAATTCAAAATCAAAAACCTCCTCCAGTTCAAATTCTCAAAGACATCATGATTGATCTGCTCTGGTCCCCTCCCTGCAATATTCGGAATTACTCTGGTACTCTCTACTCAAGAGGCAGCTAGATATAGCACTCGAGGAGAATGGGGTCAAAGGGGAGAAAGCAGGACTAGGCTGTTGAGTTGGACGTTCAGCCATGATCATGATGAATAGTGGAGCAAGCTCAAAGGGCCAAATGGCCACTTCCTGCTCCTATCTTCTACTTTTCTATATTTACTCTGTCTGTTATACTTCAGATGAGTTTCACTGATTCCATGCCTTACTTCGCAGCTATGGGAATAATAATTGATTCAGAAAACACTAACTGTTTGAATAGACCTTTGACAGTAAATAAAACATAAACAGAAATGTTAAAATCCATAGCTCCTAATTACAATGGTTTAAAATAAATCTTTGCAGGAGGCACTGGCTGTAGGCTGTGACTATATCAGGAAACTCCGGGCTGACATGGGAGGAACAAATTTACTAGCACCTCTGAATTGGATCTTCCGCCAACCAATTCAGAGAGAGCACCCACGGCTGCTGTTTATCCTGACGGATGGCTCTGTCAGTAACACTGGGCGAGTGATAGAGTTAATCCGGAATCATGCACGTACAAGCAGGTAAAAAACATCAATCTTTCTGTTCTGTTGCCTTTCTTTTTAAATGGTGCAGATTTATATAAAAATTATCATTTAGAAACTTCAGTTCCACACAGCTGCTAAGCTAAAGTGGAGGCATTGTTTTTATTTGTAAAATAAGTTTTCATTGAAACTCTTTAAATAGAAATAGCTAGAATTTTACAGTACAGCAACAGGCCTTTCAGTCCGACTGGCTCTTGCTGAAATTTAAGTTCCATATATATCTCCTCTCAGCAGACCCTTCCACTATTTCCTCATGGATCAATTCGAGCATTCATCTTAGTTTGATTAGATTAGACTACTTACAGTGTAGAGACAGGCCCTTCGGCCTAACAAGTCCACACCAACCCACGCAGACACGGGGAGAATGTGCAAACTCCACCCAGACAGTCACCTGAGGCAGGAATTGAACCCGGGTCTTTGGCACTGTGAGGCAGCGGTGCTAACCACTGTGCCGCCCACCAGACAATGTTTTGAAAATCTTGATATGTCAATGATCAGAGAAATCTCAAACTGCTGTACCCATCGAATGGAATGTCCAAGGGTTGGGGGGAAAAGGGTGGAATGAATTAATTATTTGTCATATTATGACACTGATGAAGAAGACAGACCCCACTGGAACTGCTAGAGAGCAATTGTGTCTTATAAAGGAGCAAACTTGTCTGATCTGGTAACAGTCCCTTCGAAACCTGCTGGATCAAAGCTTTGAAGTAATATCGCCACAAAGCCACAGCCTTTAATGGTCTTGGAGATATTTTTAAAACTATTTAATATTATTTAAGTTGGGAAAACTGTTTAAAATGTCAAGTCACCGTAAAATTGAGTGACAGAATAAAAAAAAAATCATCCTCAGGTTTGGGTGTAGAGGTGCTTGTAAAAAGAGACACTTGCAATAATCCAGATCCAATAAAATCTATTCACATCTATTCTTGAGGATATATATTCTAGATCATGTCATTATAAAAAAAAAGGAGGTGGTATTCGGTGTTTTGAAAAGCATGAAAGTCAACAAGTCTCCTGCACCTGATGGGAGGCAGGTGAGGAAATTGCTGGGGACTTGGGAATCTTTGTATCCTCTTTAGACAGAGGAGAGGTCACAGAGGACGCGAGGACAGCCAGCATTGTTCCTTTGTGTAATAAGGGCAACAGGGATAATCCGGGTAACTACAGACCAGTGAGCTTTATGTCAGCGGTAAGGAAGTTATTGGAGAAGATTCTTAGGTACAGGATTTGCTCGCATTTGGAAAAATATTGACTCATTGTTGATTGATATTATGGGTTTGTGCAGGGGAGATCGTATCTTACAAATTTGATTGAGTTTCTTGAGGAAGTGACAAAGATGATTGAAGGCAGAGTGATGGATGTTGTCGACATGAACTTTAGCAAGGCCTTTAACGAGGTTCCTAATGGCATGTGGCTTGCATGTCTAATGCAGGAGGGAAGTGTACAGTAAATGGCAAATATCTTAGATCAATATACAGAAGGTTCCAGATGTATAGGTTCACAGTTCCCTGAAAGTGCAATGTAAGTGGATAAGTGGTCACCAAGGAATGCTCAGGCTATACAGTATCAAAATTGGCAAGTCATATTGCAACTGCATAGAACTTTAGTTGAGCAACATTTTTGTTTTCCAGACCACTGTAGATGTGAAAGCTTTGAAGAGTGTACAGAAATGAGATGCAGGTACCAGGATGTTTACCAGCCAAACCAATCGTTTCCTGGTTTAGAGGGCATTAGCTATGAGGAGTGATTGGAGAAACTTTTCGTTTGTTTTCATTTAAATGTCAGAGGCTGAGGGGCGACCTGATAGAATTTTACAAAATTGAGAGGCATAGATAGAATGGATAGTCAGAGTCTGTTTCCCAGAAAAGTCAGTTACTGGGGGACATGGGTTTTAGGTAAAAGTGGGAAAGTTTAAAGGATTTGTGAAAGGCCGAGTTTTTGCATAGAAGATGATAAGTGCCTGAAATGTGCTGTCAGAGGAGATGGATACAATAGCAACATTTAAGAGGTAGGGAGTAGAGGATATGGACTGCACAGAGGCTGGGGTAATTTTAGTTTGGAAAGGTATCGTATATTCACACGGCGCTGGTGGGTCAAAGAGCCTAATCTTATGCTGTACTGTTCATTGTTCTTAGTTCTGAGGAAAATTAGTGCAGAGTACTGAGCATGGACACTGTGGTCATCATAGATTGACCTATCCAAACAAACCTTTTGGAAATGTAAACTGGAACCAATATTGCAAGGGAGTTTGAGAACTTTTTGAGATTTCTGAAATAGAAGTTGGAATCACCATTACTTTTTCTCTCTCTCTTTCTCTCATTCGCTCTTTTGCTGTTCTCTCAAAGCAACTGCTCCAGTTCTCACTGCTGCCTGACCTGCTGTGCTGTTCCAGCAATAAAGTTTCAACTTTGATCTCCAGCATCTGCAGACCTCACTTTCTCCTGCTCCAGTTCTCACAAAAACAACAGAGAAGATGCATAAGAAACCAAGAATTTTAGAATAATTGCAATGTTCTTTACTGCTGACTGTCAAATGACTAGTGGTGTACAGCATGAATCAGTCCATGGACCCCACCAATTCATAATCTATATTAATGATTTAGATGAGGGAACTGAACGTAATATCTCTAACTTTGCAGGTGACACAAAGTTGGGTAGGAGGGTAAACTGTGAGGAGGATGCAGAAATACTTCAGTGTGACTTGGACAAGCAAATGCAATATATTGTGGTTAAATATAACATGATCCACTGGGAGCGTAAACAGAAGGCAGATTATTATCTGAATGATGATAGATTGGCAAAGGGGAAGGTGTATTGAGACCTCGGTGCCTTATACAACAGTCACTGAAAGTAAGCATGCAGGTATAGCAGATAGTGAAAAAAACAAATGGTATGTTGGTTTTCATAGCGAGAGGATTGGAGTACAGGACCAGGGGTGTCTTGCTGCAATTGTACACGGCCTTGGTGAGAGCAGATCTGGAGTATTGTAGTCCTTTTGATCTCTTTATCTGAGGAAGGATGTCCTGGCTATAGAGGGAGTGCAACGAAGGCTTACCAAACTGATGTTGAAGATGGCAGCACCAATGTACAAAGACAGACTGGAACAATTAGGACTATATTCATTGGAGGTTAGCAGAATGAGGGAGAACCTTTATAGAACCCGACAATTTTAGTGGGACTAAACAGACGAGATGCCAGAAGGATGTTCCCAATGACTGGGGAGACTGGAACCAGAGGTCACAGTCTAAGGATGCAAGGAAGGCCATTTAGAAGGGAGATGAGAAGTTCCTTTACTCATTGTGGTGAGCTTGTAGAATGTGCTACCACAGAAAGTGGTTGAGATCAAAACAAAATGGAGTTAAGTATAGTTCTTAGAGCTATAGGAATCAAAAAGTATGGAAAGAAAGTAGAAACAGGGACCTGAATTGGCCAAAGCCACGATCACATTGAATATTATACCATGCATGAAAGGCCGAAAGGCCTATCCTTTTATAAAATTCATTTTGGGACAAGAGTATTGCTGGCTGGGTCAGTATTTATTGCCTGTCCCTAGTTGCCCCTTAAGAAGGTGGTGGTGAGCTCCCTGCTTGAACTGCTGCAGTCTGTGCTGTAGGTTGATCCATAATGCTATTAGGGAGGGTATTCCAGGATGTTGACTCAGCAACAGTGAAGGACTGGCAACATATTTCCAAGTCAGGATGGTGAGTGGCTTGGAGGGAAACTTTGAGTTGGTGGTGTTCCTATGTACCTGTCTTTCTAGATTGAAGTGATCATGGATTTGGAAAGCGCTGTCTCAGGATATTTGGTGAACTTCTGCAGTACATCTTACAGATAATACACACTGCTGTTACTGAGCATCAGGGAAGAGAGCAGATGTTGGTGGATGTGGTGCTAAACAGGTAGGAAATATTCCATCACACTCCTGACTTAAGGAGTCATAGAGATTTACAGCATGGAAACAGACCCTTTGGTCCAACTCATCCATGCCAACCAGATATTCTAAATTAATCTTGTAGATGGTGGATAGGCTTTTGCTAGTCAGGAGGTGAGTTATTCACTGCAGTATTTCTAGCCTCTGACCTGCTCTTGGAGCTACTGTGTTTTTGTGGCAGTCCAGTTGAGTTTCTGGTAACTCTGTCAATGTTGATTGTGGGGATTCATGACGGTAACACCATTGAATGGCAAGGTGCAGGGCTTATATTGTCTCCTATAGGAGATGGTCAGTGTGTGGCATTTGTGTAGCATGAATGTTATTTGCCACTTGTCAGCCCAAATCTGGGTAATGTGCAGATCTTGTTGCATTTGAAATGGACTGTTTCAGTTTGAGGTGTCATGAACAGTACTGAACAATGTGCAATCATCGACGAACATCTCACCTTCTGAGCTTTATAATGAAGGGAAGGCCATAGATGAAACATCTGAAGATGATTGGGCTGAGGACACAACCCTGAGAAACTCTTGCAGAGTTGTCCTGGAGCTGAGATTATTGACCTCCAACAATGACAACCATCTTCCTATGTGCCAGAAATGACTCTAATCAGTGAGAGTTTGCCCCCTGACACCCATTTGATTCTAGTTTTGCCAGGGCTTCTCGATGCCACTGTCGGGTCAAATGCAAACTTGATATTAAGGGCTGTCACCCTCTTCTCCCCTCTAGAATTCAGTTCTTTTTGTCCATGTTTGAACCAAGGCTGTAATGAGGTCAGGAGCTGAGTGACCCTGGTAGAACCCAAACTGGGCATCACTGAGCAGGTTATTGCTGAGCAGGTGCTGCTTGATATCATTGTTGATGGCACTTTCCATCACATTACTGATGACTGAGAGTAGACCATTGGGGCAGTAATTAACTGGGCTGAATTTGTCTCACTTTTTATGTACAGGACATGTTTGGGCAATTTTCCACATTGTCAAATAGATGCCAGTGTGTAACTGTACTGGAAGAGCTTGGCTAGGGGAGCAACAACTTCTGCAGCACACGTCTTCAGTAGTATTGTCTGAATATTGTCAGGACCCATAGCCTTTGCACTATTCAGTGTCTCTAAACATTTCAATTCATTCCATATTATATCAAGAATTGGCTGAAGAGTGGCACCTGTAATGTTGGGGATCATGTTGGAGGATGTGACGAATCTTCCACTCGATATTCCTGTTCCTATTTTCTATGCTTCTATAATTCCAGAAAATCAACTGATCAAGTTTGGTCTCGTGCTAGAACATAGGCTTTAAGGATGTCCAAAACCTTTCTTTTTATGGAAATCTGTCCTCTTTATGATGGAGTCTGGAAAAGTGAACCATCACCGTGTTCCCCTGCTCCATGAGTCACAATATAAAATAAGAATACTTTTTCCAGCTACCTCGATGACAAATTAGATAACGTATCCAAGGAAGGACGAAGAACATGTGAAGAAAATATAGAATATTAATGCATTCTAGTAGAACTATTTGTAATAACGGAGAGAGAAATGAAAGGTAAGCTAAATTATTGAGCTGCCAGAGGAAGTGGTGGAGGTTGGTACAATTGTAACATTTGAAAGGATATGGGCTGGGTGCTGGCAGGTGGGACTAGATTGGGTTGGGATATCTGGTCGGCAAGGGTTGGACTGAAGGGCATGTTTCCATGCTGTACATCTCTATGACTCTATATTATTTTGTCTGTTTTCACCAATGAAGATACAAGAAGTCTCTCAGAATTAGAATGATTATGGAGAATGGGGAGTTGAAGGCAATTATTATCAATAAGAAGGTTGCATTGAAGAAAGTAATGGTGCTGAAAGTTGATAAATCTCCAGAACTTTACAGTCTACATATTGTAGCGTTGAAGAAAGTGGTTACAGTTATTGAAGCATTGTGATTATCTTCAAAATATCATATTCCCACAGTTTGGATGCTTGCAAATGCCACTATTCAAGAAAGGCGTAAAAGAGAAAATAGAGAGCTACAGGCCTATCAGTCTCATCAGTCACAGAAAATGTGCTCGAATCTATCACTAAGGACATTTTAAATTGGCACTTGGATAAAGGTTATCTGATTGGATATTTTCAGCATGGATTTGCAAATAGGAAATTGTGTTTGACAAGCATTGAAGATTTTTGGGGATTTTAACTAACAAAATTAATAACAAAAGAATTAACGGATGTACCATCTTTTATATTTTCAAAAGGCTTTTCATAAAGGTCCTCCACAACAGGTTGATTAGAGAAATTAAAGCAAGTGGTACTGGAGGTAATGTACAGGCATGGATTAATGAGTCGAGATGTAGGTTTGCTCACTGAGCTGGAAGATTCATTTCCAGATGTTTCGTCACCCTACTAGGTAACCTCTTCAGTGGGCCTCCGGGCAAAGCACTGCTGATATATATAAATAGAAAGCAGGAATTATCAGCAGTGCTTTGCTTTGCTCGGAGGCCCACTGAAGATGTTACCTAGTAGGGTGACGAAACGTCTAGAAATGAACCTTCCAGCTCAGTGAGCAAACCTACATCCAGAACCTCCACCTGAGCTACAAATCTTCTCAAAACTCGCTGGATTAATGACTGTCTAACAGAGAAAAAGGAGAGTTGAACTAAATGGGTCATTCTTGCTTTAACAGACTGACTAGTGGGGCACTGTAGAATCAGTATTTGGGCCTCAGCTGTTCACAATACAAATTGATGATTTGGATGTAGAGATCAAATATAATATTTCCAAATTTGCAGGTGATACAAAGCTAAGCAAAATGTGTGTGGGGAGAAAGATATAAAACATTTTCAGGATTGGATAAGCTTAGTAAATAGGCAAGATGGGACATAATGTAAAAAATGTGAAGTTATCCATGTTGATAGGAAGAACATACGTGGACAGTAATTCTTAAATAGTGAGAGGTTGCAAAGTGTAGATAGTACAAAGGGACCAGGGTGTCCTATAGGCTGTGGTGCAGTGAGCTAATGGAATATTAATCATTGTTGAAAGAGGATTTAAGTTCATGAGTAGTTAGTTAAGTTCAGAAGACTTGCTACAATTGTATAGGAACTTGGTTGAACCTCACTGAGAGTATTGTATGTAGTTTTGGTCTCCTTATTGCCACAGAGGGGATGCAAAAAAGATTTACCTGAGGGGGCCTGGTTCTCTGTGGATAAACCAGGCCTCTATGGAGACTGAGTATGTGCTGTGGGATGTGTATTTACTGCCTTCAGGAGTGGACTCTGCCTTTGGTTGTGGACTCTTTTTCTGACAGCGCATTCTGCAGACTGGAGTGGACTCTTTTCCTGCAAATGGACTCTGTACCAGAAATGACTGTTTGTTGGCAATTGTATCTTGTTGCTTGTTGGGTTTATCACCTGCACTGCCTTGTCTCTGGGTCTGGCAAGTCTCACTGAGCTGGGAGGCTTATAGATCATCACGAAAGCCGAAGGGTGGGTAGGCTGTTGTGAGCGCTGTCATCCCGAGAATGAGTAATTGGGACAAGATGTCCCAGAGGTGGTCGGAGGGTGTGTCAGGGCAGACGAGAGCTGGAAGGGGTGAAGAGGCAGGCTGCCTTTGAGTGGCTGGAAGGTGGGAGGGATGGGTGGTTTGCTGGGTTGCCAGGGGTCTGTGATATATGCACTGTTTTATTGTTTGGTTTATCGGACTGTCTATACATGATTGTTTACAGTTTCTTTCTTGATTGATGTAAGGTGGGATTTGAGGTTTGTCCTCGTTTCCCTGTGAACTGATTGAATGGTAGGGTTTGGGGTCTGGCTTTGCTGCCCCTTTCCCCTGTAAATTGATGTTTCTTGTATACAGTTAATGTTAACTGTGTTTGTAATTTGTACTGGTTAATGAAATATGAAAAACAAGTATCTCAGTCTCCTCACCCAGGGACTGGCTCTGAGCTAGCTGGTCAGAGTTCATATACTGTCTGTATCAATAAGAGATGACTTGGTGACGGAATACCAGTCTCTGTTCAGTTATTTCAGGATATAGATATCTCAAGTGGTGGAGTTTAATGTAGGAAAATGAGTCATGCACTTTGGTATGCAAAATCTAAAAGCACACTATTATTTTAATTGAGACTGCAAAGAAAGCGCCGTGCAGAGGGATGTGGCTGTTATTGTGCACAAAACAATAAATATTAACTTGTAGGAAATAGAGTTTTCTCCAGATTAAAAGCATCAAGGGAAGGTGTCATGATTTATTTGAATTGCAGAGTGGGCTGGAATGCCTGAATGGCCTCCTCCTGTTCCTAATGAGGTGGTGAACCAGCTGGGTGTAGAGTGAGTTGTTGCTACCTGTTCCTTTTTTGGGCTGTCTGCATCAGGCCATGATTGGGATCAGCTGGCCATTGGCTAAACACACAGAGGATGAGTGAATGCTGAATGGAGGGCACAATGGGCCTGCTCAAGGAGGCTGCCCACGAGTGGAAGTGTGGCTGAGGAGACAGGGTGAAAGGGCCAGAAAGCTCACTGCACCATTCAGTCTCCCAGAAAATTCTTGTCTTGCAGAGAGTGAGTGTGCATGAGGAGTTTCTTTAGATCTGGAGCATCACCTTTTGATCTGGAAAAATAATGGACTTCCTGCAACCCCTGCCACAATACTTGCCTTGCTTCTAATGCATGCATATGTAATGAGCTGCTGACTGGGTGATAGTGCAAGATAGCTATTCACTTCCACAGCCACCACCAAACCCAGAATTCCTGAGAAGATTCTCCCCATTGTCTCAAACCTCATTTTCTCATTAATGACAAAGTTTCCAAAGATAATGCAGAATTTAACAAAAGGTGTCTTGAATAAAACAGTGATTCACATCCAGCCTGTGGTACTTTGGACCATGGGTTTATTGGTCCCTGAGCAAGCATGCAAAATAGATTAGCTGCCTAACCCACCATCTTTGCAGCCATCCTAAAATCGCCTTCACAATACACAAGGTAGACAGGTGCCAAAATTAGCAGCTCTCCTGCCATATTGAAATGTATAATGAACAGTCAGTGACACATGTTGACAATTCCATTGACCTGGGATTGTGCCATTTGGCTGATAAGGGGTGGTGGGCAGGCTACTTTCTGTGCCAAATGGAAAGGGCAGGAAGAAAGAGGGTTGTGTCCTGCACACATCAGTGGTACCCAGAGGAATAGGTCTGGGTGTGTTACTCTTTGGAGGGTCAGTGTGGACGTGTTGGGTTGAATGGACTATGCCACACTGTATGATTCTACCCACAAGCTGTCACAGTTTGCCTTGTTTCCATATTTGCCTACCCTCTAAAGTTTCCCCTTCCACTGGATACAACCTTATTAACTGTGGGCAATGCTTATGAAGCCAGTGCCTTCTAAGACAGTCTGTTTAAAAATCTCAATAAAATAAACGTAAAATAGAATCAGGCTACTGTGTGGAGGAGTTGGGGGAGTATATCCACAGGATGGGTTTTAGTTGTGCCCCCACACAGGCAGGTTCAGGGTTAGATATGCTGCCAGGAATGGCATGCCATTCTGTCTATCACTTGTTAGTTGCCTCAAAGCAGTTGAACGGATCTTCCACTGCATCAGGAAATTGACTGAAAAGTCCTATATGGCCTCCATTAGCCATCTTCAACAAGCCCGATGTCTATTTGCCTGAAACAGGTGGTCAGCCCTCCCGCGTCTGGACCCACAGTGGTCAAAATTATGTTGAATACATCTTCAAAAAGCAGATACTCTGACTAGCATCAGTGTCCTTTCCCATACTTGGGAATTCCTGGCCATAATTTTCTGTTCCTCGTCCAAGCAGCAGAAGCACTGAATCGACCTGAAATGGTTTTACCATCACATTCCCAACATTTGACTCTAGGTGATGTTAATAAGAGAGAAAGATAGGACAGAATTCTTCATTTCCTGATTGAGGGCTTTGCATTTGGGGTGCCAGGATTGGTGTAATTCTCTAAGTGGCTGCTCCCCATTTTCACCAATTGGTCTCCAATATTGTTTGTGTTGAGAGGGGCTATGGCAACTTGTCTATGTTCACTCCAGTTAAGGCCCTCAAGTGGCCAATAATTGCAGCTGATGGGAAGAGTTCAGGAGCTGAAGCTGAGCAGTTTAGTCTGCTTGGGCCTTGGGCAGTTCTCCCCTCAATGACCCACGCTTCACACTGGATATTTTCTCTCAAGGTCTACCCAGTAGCTACTCTCTCTGCCAGCCTCTCCATTAAAGACCCTCTCTCCATCTCCACACCCCCTCCTGGCTCTCTCAACTTCCTCCCATGCAAAACCCCCTACTCAGTCCTGGAACTCAAAGATAAAGACTGTTTAGCATCTGATTGTAGTGCTAGTCCTTGCTTCTATCCTGGGACTGCACAGTTTCCAGCTATTCAGTCTGAAATACTTTTGAAGTGTTGTCAAATTGTTTTCAGCAATGTGATAACATCAGAAAATCTACTTTCAGTAAAAATACAGCACACCTTAGCCCGGGCATTCAAGTAATTGCTCAATTAAATGCTGCAATTTAAAACAAACAAATACATTGCAAGATCAGCTTCTTATGTTGAAAGAGTTTATACCTTTAAAAGTAATAATTTCATTTTAATTTAATATTAATTAATTATGTGTGAATTTATCAGTTCAGAATACTGATAATGGCAAATTAATACACTTGATTTTATTTTTGGGAATGTTGCATTTGGGTAGTTAGGAATGTGGGACACTCACTGGATCTTTCATTCTTGTTCCATTTCTATTTCTGGCAGAGAGATTGGAAGAGAATGGAAAGAGCTAGCCCAGTGTATTTTCTGTATGACAGAATATACTTTTGCAAATAACTCCCTCACTACCTTTTGACCACAGGTGCTATACTTTTGGAATTGGACAGAGTACTTGCAGAAGATTGGTTCAGGGATTAGCCTCTGCTTCCAAAGGAGCAGCAGAATTTCTCGCAGAAGGGGAAAGGTTACAGCCAAAGGTACAAAATAAATATTTTAAAGACATTTACTGAGAATGGTTCAACTGTTACTGACTAAACATGGAAATAATAAGTTGGAGATTCAGCCAAATCAGATTTCAGCTTCACAAACTAAAAATTACATCTATTCTGGTTAAAATTAAATTTAAAATGTTGTAAGTGATTTCTAACAATGACAGTAGGCATTTAAAACACAATCAATTTGTGAAAAAATACAGACTGAAGAAAAGACTAACTTAACGGTTCTAACAATTTTCCCGTCTGAGCTCTAGCCTTGTTAAAATACCTGACTGGAATTATCTGGTGGTTACCTTGTTGTCTCTCCCTGTCATGACTTTATCATCAGTGTCAAATAGGAACGAGATAGAGCTTTTCCATTTCCAGGATTCGATGTACAAATTAGACAGAGAATAATTAACTAATTTTCTGTTTTGGTAGATGATAAAATCACTGAAGAAAGCAATGGCCCCTGTTCTCAGTGATATCACCATAGAGTGGTTCTTTCCTGCAACAACTGAGGTACTCCTTTCACCAGCGGAACCAACTTTCTTATACCCTGGAGACAGACTAATTGGATATTGCGTAATGTGCGACACATCAAGGTATCATGCTAATCTCAAATCAGTAAGTATGAAATTTCACCCATTTTGGTATGATATTAAAATCTGTCAGCCTTGCAGTGGCCTGATTAAACCTAAAGAAGACAATGTGCACTGATTTCTCAATGCTTAGGGCTCTAATTCTGAACTGCCTATGAATTAAGACTCACATTATTAGAAGAGACCAAAAGGTCTATTGTGTGTTTCAATTGCAATCTAATTGTGCACACATTCTTAAATGTGCTGTAAAGCCCTCTTAGGGTGTCTAAAGGTTCTGGCCTAGCTAATAATAGCACACAACTGCTTAGGTACCGTTCCACTTGATAAGTTGTAGTTTTATTGTGCTAACAATTGTACAATCTCATCATGACACTGGTGCTTTGAGATCTTGCAAACCAGGATCTGTCTCATTTTACCTGGCACATAGTCTGGAGCAGGTGACTAATCTGCTCAACATACCTGCAGCGGTGAATTGTTTACCAGTCTTTTCTTTGTACCCTTTCCCTTGCTATGACAGTGCCTTATAAGGTAACTGCTGAAAATGTGTTGCTGGAAAAGCGCAGCAGGTCAGGCAGCATCCAAGGAGCAGGAAAATCGACGTTTCGGGCATGAGCCCTTCTTCAGGAATGAGGAAAGTGTGCTCAGCAGGCTAAGATAAAAGGTAGGGAGGAGGGACTTGGGGGAGGGGCGTTGGAAATGCGATAGGTGGAAGGAGGTCAAGGTGAGGGTGATAGGCTGGAGTGGAGGTGGGGGCGGAGAGGTCAGGAAGAAGATTGCAGGTTAGGAAGGCGGTGCTGAGTTTGAGGGATTTGACTGAGACAAGATGGGGGGAGGGGAAATGAGGAAACTGGAGAAATCGGAGTTCATCCCTTGTGGAGGGTTCCTAGGTGGAAGATGAGGCGCTCTTCCTCCAACCATCATGTTGCTATGGTCTGGCGATGGAGGAGTCCAAGGACCTGCATGTCCTTGGTGGAGTGGGAGGGGGAGTTGAAGTGTTGAGCCACGGGGTGGTTGTGTTGCTTGGTCCGGGTGTCCCAGAGGTGTTCTCTGAAACGTTCCGCAAGTAGGCGGCCTGTCTCCCCAATATAGAGGAGGCCACATCGGATGCAGTAAATGATGTGTGTGGAGGTGCAGGTGACTTTGTGGCGGATATGGAAGGATCCCTTGGGGCCTTGGAGGGAAGTGAGTGGGGAGGTGTGGGCGCAAGTTTTGCATTTCTTGCGGTTGCAGGGGAAGGTGCCGGGAGTGGAGGTTGGGTTGGTGAGGGGTGTGGACAAGATGAGGGAGTCATGGAGGGAGTGGTCTTTTCGGAACGCTGATAGGGGAGGGGAGGGAAATATAAACCTGGTGGTGGGGTCCGTTTGGAGGTGGCGGAAATGACGACGGATGATACGATGTGTATGGAGGTTGGTAGGGCGGTAGGGGAGGACCAGTGGGGTTCTGTCCTGGTGGCGATTGGAGGGGCGGGGCTCAAGTGCGGAGGAGCGGGAAGTGGAGAAGATGCGGTGGAGAGCATCATTGATCACGTCTTGGGGAAAATTGCGGTCTTTGAAGAAGGAGGCCATCTGGGATGTACGGTATTGGAACTGGTCCTCCTGGGAGCTGATGCGGTGGAGGCGAAGGAATTGGGAATATGGGATGGTGTTTTTACAGGGGGCAGGGTGGGAGGAGGTGTAGTCTAGGTAGCTGTGGGAGTCGGTCGGTTTATAGTAAATGTCCATGTTGATTCGGTCGCCCGAGATAGAAATAGAAAGGTCGAGGAAGGTGAGGGAGGAATCTGAGACTGTCCAGGTGAATTTGAGGTCGGGGTGGAAGGTGTTGGTAAAGTGGATGAACTGTTCAACCTCCTCATGGGAGCACGAGGCAGTGCCAATACAGTCATCGATGTAGT
>NC_057743.1:43016480-43088514 GCF_004010195.1 Chiloscyllium plagiosum | reverse complement strand
GTTTAGCCTCAGCGGTGTAAAGGTCGGTGCGCCAAACTACTACCACGCCTCTCTTGTCTGCCTGTTTGATAGTGAGGTTGGGGTTGGAGCGGAGGGAGTGGAGGGCTGCACGTTCCGAGGGTGAGAGGTTGGAGTGGGTGAGAGGGGTGGAGAGGTTGAGGCGGTTAATGTCACGGCAGCAGTTGGCTATGAAGAGATCGAGGGCAGGTAAGAGGCCAGCACGGGGTGTCCAGGTGGATGGGGTGTGTTGGAGGCGGGAGAAGGGGTCGTCAGAGGGTGGGCAAGAACCCTGGTTGAAGAAGTAGGCGCGGAGGCGAAGGCGGCGGAAAAATTGTTTGATGTCTCACCCTGTGTTGAAATCGTTAATCCAAGAGCGTAGGGGAATGAAGGTGAGGCCTCTGCTGAGGACTGATCTTTCATCCTCTGAGAGGGGAAGTTCTGGAGGGATGGTGAAAACACGGCAGGGCTGGGAGCAAGGACCTGGTGTGGGGCTGGAGCTGGGAGTGGGGGCGGGGTTGGGCATGGTGACGGAGATCGGCATGCGGGCGGGGTTAGGAACTAGCAAACTTAAAAGACCCAGTACAACCCATGGATAAAACCAACATCATCTACAAAATTCCATGCAAGGACTGCCACAAACACTACGTAGGACAAACAGGAAGAAAGTTAGCCACCAGGATACATGGACACCAGCTAGCCACAAAAAGACATGACCCTCTCTCCCTCATAGCCGTACACACGGATGAAAAAAACCCACCATTTCGACTGGGACAACACATCTATCCTGGGACAGACTAAGCAAAAACATGCCAGAGAATTCCTGGAGGCCTGGCACTCCAACCACAACGCCATAAACAAACACATAGTTCTAGATGCCATCTATCAACCCCTCAGAAAACGAACAGGAAATGACATCACCACAAACCCCAGGAACCCCATCCAGGAGAAAGATATAAATAGAAAGCAGGAGACAACAGCTTCACTTCACTTGGAGGTCGCCACTGATGATGTTACCTAGCCAGGTAATGAAACGTCTGGATATAAAACCTACAGCTCAGCGAGCAAACCTACACCCTAAACCTCAACCTGAGCTACAAACCTTGCAAAAATGGTAACATGATTGTCATTCAAAATGATTAGTAGAATTCACAAAACTGGATGGTGTAGAGCTGCCTATTCTTTGTGCTGAGCACTATTCAGAGATGGAATCTCAAGTTACATGACCAGCTCTCAGTTAGAATTGATGTCACACTTCACTGGGTTGGGAGGGAGGTCCGTTGGACATCAATCACCACTACAGGAGTTAAAGATTTTATAAGAGTACACAAAATTCCTTAATTTCCTAGTCTTTTGGAGCCAGCATAGATCAGGTTTCTGAACTTAATGAGAATTGCTAATTAACAACTGACATACAACTCTACTATTTAAACCTCTAACCGGTTTATAAAACTCTCGTTACACACACACACACAGAAAGTGACTAAAAGAAAATGGGTGTTATGGGCAGAGGAAAAGACTGGAAAGGCAGACCCTGCTCAGTTTGTTGAGCTAATACTTTTGGCTTATGAGATGTTGCTGCTTTTTGATCTTCCTCCTTGAGATATTTCGACTTGCTATCAGGAAACAAAGGGCAGTTGGTTCATGCTTATGAAGTCACTGATTTTTTGGTTAAGAGCAACTGCTTATGACAACTGATCAGAGAAAATGACTGCTCAGCCAAAGGATGGAATTGTAGCTTGACAATGTGCTGGGAGCAGAGTGTGGGTTGATGAGAAGGATAGAACATACTCAAATGGCTGAGCCCCCCACAATCTTTTTGGCCAGAGAATTCCAAAAGTGATGGCAGAAAACAGAAAGTAAGGTGAAATGGTTTATTCCCAGGTTGGCAAACTATGACCAGTATGTTATCACAAGTATCAGTTCTTGGACCTCAGAGTCATGTAGTATAGAATAAGCCCTTCAGTCCACCATATCTAAATTGACCAAATTAGACTAATCCCATTTACTTGCACTTGATCCATAGCCTACTAAGTCATGGTATTTTAAGTTGGAGAACCTGCCTCCACCACCCTCTCTGCCAGCATGTTCCACATATCTACCACCCTCTGGGTGAAAACATATTGTCTCACATCCCTCTTGCTCCTCAACTTAAACTTAAGCCACCTGCTCTTAGACACATCTGCCTTGGGGAAGTGATTCTCACAATCTCCTTGGTCTGTGCCTCTCATTATCAGATCCCCCCTCAGCCGTCTCTGCTCCAGGGAAAACAAACTTAACCTACCCAGTTTCTTCTGATAACTGAGAGACTCCATCCCAGATTAGATTAGATTACTAGCCCTTTGGCCCAACAAGTCCACACCGACCCGCCGAAGCGTAACCCACCCAGACCCATTCTCCTACATTTACCCCTTCTCCTAACACTACGGGCAATTTAGCATGGCCAATTCACCTAACCTGCACATTTTTGGATTGTGGGAGGAAACCGGAGCACCCGGAGGAAACCCACACAGACACGGGGAGAATGTGCAAACTCCACACAGAGAGTCGCCTGAGGCAGGAATTGAACCCGGGTCTCTGGCGCTGTGAAGCAGCAGTGCTAACCACTGTGCTACCGTGCCGCCCAGGTAACATCCTAGTGAATTTCCTCTGCACTCTGTCCAGTGCAAACACATCTGGGGCTAAATGTAATATTTCTGAGTTTTTTTGCTGAAATAAATTGAGAATGCAAGCTGTAAAAAGAATGCAAAGAGATTTCCTGGACCTTAGACAAGTTGAGTGATTATAAAAGAGACAGTGGATTAAATATAACATGGAAAATATGAAGTTATCCATTTTTGTTCAGAAAGACAGAATACTTCTGAAATGGAGGGATTGGGAAATATCGATGTAAAAAGGGGGCTGATGTCCTTGTTCATGAGTTAGAGAAAGCAAACATTCAGATACAGCAATCATTATTTTTCTTCCTAAATCAGCTGGCCTTTATTTTAGGGGGATTTGAGAACAGTGATAAAGGTGTTCTGCAGTTACAACAAGCCTTTGAAATTGCACTGGAAGATTGTGTACAGTTTGGGCTCATGCCGTAAGGAGAATGTGTTTGTCATAGAGTATAATGAAGGCTCACCAGATTACTCCCAAGAAAAGAAGGATTGTATGAAGTGGAGAGATTGAGAAGACTGGACCTGTATTCTCTGGAGATTAGAAAACAATGAATTGATCTCAGTGAAACCTTCAAAATTCTTCGAGATCCACAGAGTAGCTGCAGGAAGGATGATGCCCCAGGGGGTGTGGTCTAGAACCAGCAGACAGTCTCACAAGAACAGGTAGGTCATTTAGGACTGAGATAAGGGAGAAATTCTTCAGTTGAATATGGTGAATCCTTAGAATTCTCCAGCCTAAACATCTTCAAAGCAGTGATCGATAAGATTTCGAGGTATGAATTCATCAAGTAATGTGGGCATGATGCAGTGTGTTACAGTCAAAGGTTGGCTCTGATTTATTTGAATGGCAGAGCAAGCTTGATGGGGGTGAACGACCTGTTCCTCCTCCTAGTTCCTATATCCTGCACGTTTTGGAAGAAAGCGAGGAGGCATGCAATGTACAGGAAGTGAGTCCTGAGAAAAAATGACAGCATCCAAGTATGATTCCTATCTCATTAGTTGATATTTATTAAGTATTAAAGGGAGGAAGAGTCTGGGATGTAGATACAATTAAAGATAAAATAGTTGCTTACAAGAGGAAGAAATAGTGGCTCTCTTCTGCCCGTAAGCATTGATTTGCATTGTTTGTGTTTACCACCTTCAATAAAAATGCTTATCTATCTGTGACACTGGCACCAACTCTGTTACCATGCTCAAGAGATTTATCTAATAATATTGGAGCTTGACATTTGGCAGTGAGCAGTTGCAAGAATTCATTTAAAGACAGAAGGGCAGCCATAAAAAAAGACAGATGATTGTCTGTACAATATTGTTAAGGTCAATGCGTCATGGCTGTTTTCTTATTCAAGTTATTCACAATATCATGATAAGTCGATGTTTGGAAAGTTAAAATCCCCTACCATAACTACCCTATTATTCTTACAAATAGCTGAGATCTCCTTCCAAGTTTGTTTCTCAATTTCCCTATGACTATTGGGGGGGTCTATAATATACCGAAAGGTTTGTCTCCATGCTGTTCATCTTTATGACTCTATGACTCTAAATAGTTACAATGATTTCCAATTATTAATGCTGAAGCAAACTTAAGGCTTTTTACAGGAATGAGATTGGGGGCTGCATTTATTTGTCAACATTCTTGCAGGAGAGACTTGATTTGATTATTGTCACATTTACTGAGTGGAAAATATTGTTTTGCGTACTATCCAGGCAAATCATACCTTACGTAAGTACATCAGAGTCATAGAGAATGCAGAATACAGATGAACTGGATGAAATATTTTACATTGTTATGTTTGTTAACAACTATTTCTGATGCAGAAAACAAAACTGTTCAGAACTGAAGTCAAGTGTTCCAGGGATTTCTGCTGTCAGTGTGACTTTTATACCTCCTCTAATGGGAATGCACGTTACTATGGTACAGCAGTCCTGTAGCAATGAAGTGTTATATTAAGTTATGGGGCAAGTTTCTGGAATCAGCTTTGAACCAATAATTTTCTCTGCTCGGAGGAAAGAGTAATCCTAACTAAACAATACAGAACTTGATGTTGACTTGGAGGTGCCGGTGTTGGACTGTGGTGGACAAAGTTAAAGTTATCACGCAACAGCAGGTTACAAGTCCAACAGGTTTATTTGGAAGCACTAGCTTTTGGAGCACTGCTCCTTCATCAGGTGGTTGTGGAGGTTAAGATCATGCTCACAGAATTTATAGCCAAAGGAGTCCAGTGTCATGGAGATGTGGTACAGTAAACAAACCAGTAAATCCCATTCTAAAAGATGACATTTTTAACCTAAGATGGTTTACTGTATCACATCTCCATGACACTGGACTCCTTTGGCTATAAATTCTGTGAGCATGATCTTAACCCCCACAGCAGTGCTCTGAAAGCTAGTGCTTCCAAATAAAGCTGTTGGACTTGTAACCTGGTGTTGTCATTCTCAAGATAGCTCAGTTTTTTAACCAATAGCTGTGAAGTCTGTCTGTCTGTGTCCCAATGCTATGTCAGACTGACAAACCCTCTGGATAGTTTTAGGGTTTTACATGGATTCATGCAGTTTGAGCAAAATAAAACCTAATTCTGCAAAATCAAGTTCATTCCATAAACTTGTATGTGTGTGCATGTAGAAACGATGGAGTGAGTGTGAGTGTGAGCTGTGGTGTTGCTTGTCCTGAAGTCTGACTTGGAGGATGGTCACCTGAAGGTCCAAGGCCGAATGTTCCTGGCCGCTGAAGTGCTCCCCGATTGGGAGGGAACACTCCTGCCTAGTGACTGTTGTGCGGTGTCCATTCATGCATTGTCATAGTGTCTGCTCAGTCTCGCCAATGTATCATGTCTCAGGGCATCCTTGCTTGCAGCATACGAGATAGCAACATCAACTCAGTCAACATGATCTATGAACACAGGGTACATCAAATATTTGTTCCCTTTTATAATTCAAAATAATTGTTAGCCTATGAGACACACCCTACTTCAGTTGGCTAATGGTCTGTACTTCAGCAACAATCATGCCATTATCCTTCCTCTGTTCTTCACAATATTCTGTCTTATTTGGCTGAATGCTAATGAAACTCATCAGCCGAGCCAGTGGAAACTAGGTTCAGAAGTATCAGACAACAGTTACATTAGAGAGAGGAAGCTCTTTCAAAACTGGAGCCAAAGCCAACATCCATGTTTTGTTTTGTATGTTAACTTGCCTCTGCATCAGCCCTGATATTTCTTGATTTATTTGAGGACAAACAGCGTAGGTACAGCATGATGTGGTCTCAGGAATCCAACAGTTCTGTGTTTTACCATTCTCAAGAGGAGGAGTCCGGCCGGATAAACTCTGAAAATTTGAGCAGCTGTAGAGATTCCGTAATGGACTCTATAAATGACCAACCTCAAGATGTGATGTCTACTAATGAAGGCCAAGAAAATGAAGGTAAGGCAACTGCTGTTGGGATTGTTATTTTTGATAGAATTGTTTAAAGAAATGTGTCTACTAAAAATTTCCAATTGTTTCATATCCAGCATGTTGGAAAATCATATCCAATTATAGAATTTAAGTTTATGCAGCCATTTAAAAAAAAAATTAGAACTTAAAATTTCAAAACAAAAATTGCTGCAAAAACCTTAACAGATTTTTGCCTTGCTGACTTGCTATATACAGCTAAATATAGAACATAGAACATAGAACAATACAGCACAGAACAGGCCCTTTGGCCCTCGATGTTGCGCCGACCTGTGAACTATTCTCAGCTCGGCCCCCTACACTATCCCAAAATCATCCATGTGCTTATCTAAGGATTGTTTAAATCTCCCTAATGTGGCGGAGTTGACTACATTAGCTGGTAGTGCATTCCACGTCCTTACTACTCTGCGTAAAGAACCTGCCTCTGACATCTGTCTTAAATCTATCACCCCTCAATTTGTAGTTATATCCCCTCGTACACGCTAGGATGAAGTAATCATCCTAGGAAAAAGACTTTCACTGTGTACCCTATCTAATCCTCTGATCATCTTGTATGTCTCTATCAAAAGCCCTTCTTAGCCTTCTTCGTGCCAATGAGAACAGGTTCAAGTCTCTCAGCCTTTCCTCATAAGACCTTTCCTCCAGACCAGGCAACATCCTGGTAAATCTCCTCTGCACCTTTTTCCAATGCTTCCACATCCTTCCCAAAATATAGGGACCAGAACTGTACACAATATTCCAAGTATGGCCACACCAGCGTTTTGTTTATTTGCAGCATGATATTGCAGCTCTGGAACTCAATCCCTCTACCAATGAAACCTAACACACTGTATGTCTTCTTAACAGCACTATCAACCTGGGTGGCAACTTTTAGGAATCTATGTATATGGACTCCAAGATCTCTCTGCACATCCACTCTACCAAGAATCTTTCTATTGACCCAGTACTCTGCCTTCCTGTTATTCTTCCCAAAGTGCATCACTTCACATTTAGCTGCATTGAACTCCTTTTGCCACCTCTCAGCCCAATTCTGCAGTTTATCCAAGTCCCCTGCAACCTGTAACATTCTTCCACACTGTCCACTACTCCACCGACTTTAGTGTCGTCTACAAACTTACTAATCCATCCACCTATGCCTGCGTCTAAGTCATTTATAAAACTGACAAACAGCAGTGGTCCCGAAACAGATCCTTGTGGCACACCACTAGTAACTGGACTCCAGGCTGAATATTTTCCATCAACCAGCACTCACTGCCTTCTTTCAGAAAACCAGTGTCTAATCCAAACTGCTAAATCACCTTCAATTCCATGCGTCTGCATTTTCTCCAACAGCATACCATGTGGAACCTTATCAAAGGCTTTACTGAAGTCCATGTATATTACGTCAACTGCCCTACCCTCATCTACATGCTTGGTCACCTTCTCAAAAAAACTCAATGAGGTTTGTGAGACATGACCTGCCCTTGATGAAACTACTTTGACTACCTCCAATCAAATTGTTGCTTGCTGGACAATTATAAATCTTATCTCTTATAATCCTTTCCAAAACCTTTCCTACAACAGAAGTAAGGCTCACTGGTCTATAATTACCTGGGTCATCTCTACTGCCCTTCTTGAACAAGGGCACAACATTTGCAATCTTCCAGTCAGATATATGTTAATAACAAAGGCTGTCCCAACAATCTGACTGGAAAAATATCAAAACCATTTACTGAGGATCAAATAATGATACCTTCTTGTTTGGACACTTGGTAATTTAATTGTCTGGTCCGGAGATCAAGGCAGGGAGACCCAAATCCAGAAAATCCCACTTTGAACCCTGTTGGATTTGATTAGAATACTACAATAGGCACAATCTCTAATGGGAAAAAAGAATAGAACTGTCATTCCTGATTGGTGAACAGTAACATCCAGTGGAAGTTACGAGTGGGGAATGTGCATGAGTCCAGGATCATGTCAGTCATAATACCATCTAGCAACTGTTCCCACTTGCAAAAGGATCAAGAACAAGGTGCAACAGATTTAAAGTGGTTTGCAAAAGGAGCAGGGATAATGCAAGACAAAAACATTTTTACTTTGGAGTAGTTAGTGTTTGGAATGCACTGCTGGAAAGTGTGGTGGGGGCAGGTTCAATCAAAGCATTGAAGAGGGTATTTGAAGAGGGTATTTGGAACAGAAATACTGTGCAAGGGAATAAGGAAAAAGGCAGGAAATTGGCAGTGGGTAGTTATGCTCATTTGAAGAGCTGGTGCAGACATGATGGATCAAATGGCTTCCTTCTGCATCATTACACGTCTGTGTTTCTGTGAACAATATCGAAATCCAGATATAAGCAGTTTCCTGCCTGAGCTGTCAGAAGGAAATTAGTGACTCTTGACTGTTAGATAAAACAGGCAAATACTTACACTGGAAAACTGGTGCACCGGTGCAGCCTCTTGAAAGTTCTAAATTTCCTGTTACTTGAGTCGGAGGTGAAGAGTATTTAATTTAAGTGGCCATCAAAATCAAGTAAGTTTCTAACCTCACTGCAATATCGAACAGAGTAGTGGATCCTGGAGCTCCCATGATTTTTGCAACAATTTTAATTTAGGAATCTTACAAAGATTATATATGATGTGGAGGTGCTGGTGTTGGACTGGGGTGGACAAAGTTAAAAAATCACACAACAGCAGGTTATAGTCCAACAAGTTTGATATAGACATTTATACTATCAATGTGATTGTTGTATGAAGATCAAGAATGGAAAGCTAAACGTGTGGTGCTCTCCGGCCTGAATTAGCTTGGAAAGAAAAGAGAATCTGGGAAATTTGGTTTAAGTTGCATCTGAACACATCCTTGTATCTGAATAATAACGGTGAAATATTTTGGAAAGTATAAATATGACCCAGACAGAATTAGAAAGCAAGGTTGAAGTTAATGATCTATAAATGTTTAAAATCAATTTCAAGGTATTGAATCAAAATTGTCTCCCAGAAGAAGAGCATTCAGTACAAATCACACAATCAGAAATGATACCTCGAAGAGAATGTTCACCCCGAGTGACCCGTCTTCAGCATTTGATAAACATCCTCTCCGGCGAGCAAGAGCTCAACAGCTTGTTGGTTGTAGCAGCCCAGAAAGTGTCTGTCCTTGGCAAAGGCAATTTCAGGCAAGTTTGCATTTCCTTTATCTGTTAAGAAATAGATATTTTGAAAAACTAATTGTGAAATAATTTTAAGATAACTTCTGGACAAAGCAATAATAATCACGTGATATGAATAAATTTAAAAATGCCTCTACCTTTATAAAGGCCACAGTCAAAGATTATTTTTTTTTTCATTCATGGGAAATGGGTATCACTGGCTGGGCCAGCACTAGTTGCCTATCCCTAATAGTCCAACAGAAAATGGTGGCAAGTGAGGGGGTTCCAGGAGCTGGGATGACTGACCTCCAACAATAACTGCCAGCTTCCTTTGTTTAGATCAGAGGGGTGCTGGAAAAGCACAGCAGGTCAGGCAGCATCTGTGGAGCAGGAAAATCAACATTTTGGGCAAAAGTCTTTCAATAGGAATATTCCTGATGAAGGGCTTTTGCCCAAAACGTCAATTTTCCTGCTCCTCAGATGCTGCCTGACCTGCTGTGCTTTTCCAGCACCACTCTGATCTAAACTCTGATTTCCAGCATCTGCAGTCCTCACTTTTGGGCAGCTTTCTTTGTGCCAAGTATGACTGTGACCAGCTTAGAGGTTTGCCCCTGATTCCCGTTGACTCCAGTTTTGCTAGGGTTTCTTGATGCCATACCTCAGTTAAATGTAGACCTCATGTCAAGGGCAAACATCTCACCATTCCATATGTGAAAACGACGTTGAGGTCACAATATACTGGTCGTAAGAAGGTTCAAAGTACAAGAAGAAATACAGAACTGAGTTTAAATGGCAAACTAGGAAAAATGAATTCTGTTCCACAAACATTACCTGAATTGTTTGTGAATATTGAAGAAATTCATCCCCAATTAGATTTTAGTCAATTAATGCAGCCCAATGATAGTGAATCCCCAAAATGCAATAATCTCATGTTCAAAGCAGTAAAAAGTGACAAACCCCTTCACTTCCTTGAATGGATATGGAAAATCCTTTCTTATATATAGCTCCAACTCTCTCAAACGTCAAAAGCACTGACATTTATAACTCTGCAGGAGATAGAATATTACCTGACCTATAACCTGCTGCTATCAAAATAGTGGAAATAGTTCAGGATCAACAACTGTGAGTTTCTTATTTTAAATTCAAAGAGCCCAAGGGAATTAGCTTTCTTATTCAAATAAATAAAACACAAGTTTAGATTTTAGATCTGTAAGTCAGGAATGCAGAAAATGATAAAGGCCAGTCTGTATTTGAGATTAGCAGGACACAAAACTCAGAATTTAATTGATAAACAAAAAAAGGTAGAATTTAATCTTTCAGGCTTATGAATTTAAAGGAAACCTGCTACAAAAGGAAATTTGAGATTTGGATTTTAGAATTGTCTCTTTTAAGAGAAGTTCAAATGGAATAAGTGGGTCATGTAACCAGTTTTCAATTCTGCTGACAGCAAGCTTGGCTGCTGTGTTTGTTACAAATAATAGGACAGCTCAGGTATTAGGTCATGATTTGGAGATGCCGGTGTTGGACTGAGGTGGATAAAGTTAAAAATCACACAACATCGGGTTATAGTCCAACAGATATTTTTGGAAGCAACCACCTGATGAAGCAGCAGCGCTCCGAAAGCTACTGCTTCCAATTAAACGTGTTGGACTATAACCTGGTGTTGTGTGATTTTTAAACTTTGTCTAGGTACTGGGTAGAACTGTATACAGGAACTAGGGTAGCAGATATACACATGGATAAACTGTTAGCCTCAATATTCCCATGTTAGAATGTCAGGTTTTATAAAAAGATTATACAATAAATGTCCACCTTTTTCCTCAACTGAGAACTCTATGCTACTGTGACCGGTCCCTCAGCTGTGTTCAACCCATCTCCTGCATTTCTGCCCTTTTCCCCTCCCTTTGGTGCTCAGCTTCTGCCCCACCATCCACATCCAGAGGATCATTAGCTGCCATTTCTGCTATCTCCAGGAGGATGTTACCACTAGACACATTCACCTCCCCTCCCCTCCCTTGTCAGCTCCTGGAAACACCTGTGAAATGTACGGTTGGAGATGTGGCTCGAGGATCGGGCTCATCATCCACAAAAGGACCCACAGAATTCAGGACCAGTGACGTAGAATTTCCAAAATGGAGTAATATACTTGTTAGTGAGTGATTGCCAAAGGTAGATCTTTTCCTCCCTCTTTTTAGCCCTTCTGATCTTTTTAAAGTTCCCTTTTGTACATTGTATACTCAAAGAACAAAGAAAATTTACAGCCCAGGAACAGGCCCTTCGACCCTCCAAACCTGAGCCGATCCAAATCCACTGTCTAAACCTGTCACCCAATTCCTAACCATCTGTATCTCTCTACTCCCCACCTACTCATGCATCTGTCCAGATGCTTCTTAAATGAATCTACTGTGCTTGCCTCCACTACCTCTGCAGGCAACGCATTCCAAGCACCCACCACCCTTTGTGTAAAGTACTTGCCGCGTGTATCCCCCTTAAGCTTTTCACCTCTCACCTTGAAAGAGTGATCTCTCGTTATTGAATCCTTCACCCTGGGAAAAAACTTATCTCTATCTACCATGTCTATACCCTTCGTGATATTCAAAGTTTGGGAGAAGATTTGTAGCTCGGGTGCTCGTTGTTGTGGTTCTGTTCGCCGAGCTGGGAATTTGTGTTGCAGACGTTTCGTCCCCTGTCTTGGTGACATCCTCAGTGCTTGGGAGCCTCCTGTGAAGCGGTCTGTGATGTTTCCTCCGGCATTTATAGTGACTTGTATCTGCCGCTTCCGATTGTCAATTCCAGCTGTTCGCTGCAGTGGCCGGTATATTGGGTCCAGGTTGATGTGCTTATTGATTGAATCTGTGGATGAGTGCCATGCCTCTAGGAATTCACTGGCTGTTCTCTGTTTGGCTTATCCTATAATAGTAGTGTGGTCCCAGTCGAACTCATGTTGCTTGTCATCTGAGTGTGTGGCTAAGGATAGCTGGTCATGTCGTTTTATGGCTAGTTGGTGTTCATGGATGCGGATCGTTAGCCGTCTTCCTGTTTGTCCTATGTAGTGTTTTGTGCAGTCCTTGCATGGGATTTTGTACACTACATTGGTTTTGCTCATGCTGGGTATCGGGACCTTCATCCTGGTGAGTTGTTGTCTGAGAGTGGCTGTTGGTTTGTGTGCTGTTATGAGTCCTAGTGGTTGCAGTAGTCTGGCTGTCAGTTCAGAAATGTTTTTGATGCATGGTAGTGTGGCTAGTCCTTTGGGTTGTGGCATGTCCTCATTCCATTCATGATATTAGAGACCTCAATCAGGTCCCCCCCGCCAATCTCCTTTTTTCTAATGAAAACAATCCTAACCTACTCAACCTCTCGTCATAGCTAGCACCTTCCATACCAGGCAACATCCTCATAAACCTTCTCTGTACCCTCTCCAAAGTGTCCACATCCTTTTGGTAATGTGGTGACCAGAACTGTACACAGTATTCCAAATGCGACCGAACCAATGTCTTGTACAATTTTAACATGACTTGCCAGCTCTTATACTCAATACCCCATCCAATGAAAGCAAGCATACCATATGCCTTCTTGACCACTGTATCCACCTGTGCAGCAACCTTCAGGATACAATGGACCTGAACTCCCAGATCTCTCTGCCCATCAACTTTTCCCAAGGCTCTTCCGTTCACTGTATAATTTGCTCTAGAATCAGGACTTCCTAAAATGCAACACCTCACATTTGTCTGGATTGAAATCCATCTGCCACTTCTCTGCCCAACTCTCCAGTCTATCTAGATTCTCCTGAATTCTCTGACAGTCCCTTCTGCTTTCTGCTACTCCACCAATCTTCATGTCATCTGCAAACTTGCTGATCATACCAACAGTGCCCTCTTCCAGATCGTTTATGTATATCACAAACAACAGTGGCCCCAACACTGACCCCTGTGGAACACCACTGGGCACCTTTCTCCATTTCGAGAAACTCACTTTAACTACTACTCTGTCTCCTGTTGCTCAGCCAGTTCTTTATCCACCTAGCTAGAACACCCTACACACCATGTGTCTTCACTTTCTCCATTAGTCTACCATGGGGAATCTTATCAAACGCCTTACTAAAGTCCATGTATATGACATCAACAGCCCTTCCTTCATCTATCAACTTGGTCACTTCCTCGAAGAACTCTAAGTTGGTAAGACATGATATCTCCTGCACAAAACCCTGTTGCCTATCACTGATAAGTCCATTCTTTTCTAATTATAAATAGATCCTATCTCTCAGTACATTGACCAGCAACTTTCTCACCACTGACATCAGGCTCACTGGTCTGTAGTTACGCGGAATATCCCTACTACCCTTGTACAGGAGGACAACATGAGCAACTTTCCTGTCCTCCAGCACCTCACCTGTATTTAAGGATGCCACAAAGATATCTGTCAGGGCCCCAGCTATTTCCTCTCTCGCCTCCCTCAGCAACCTGGGATAGATCACATCTGGTCCTGGGGATTTGTCCTTCTTAATAACCTCTAGCATACCCAACACCTCTTCCCTATTTATGTCAACGTGATCCAGACTAATCAAACTTCTATATCTAATCTCATCATGTTCCTCTCCTCAGTGAACACTGATGCAAAGTAATCATTCAGCATCTCACCCATTCTCTCAGGTTCCACACACAGCCTTCCTTTCTTATCCTTTAGTGGATCAATCTTTTCTCTAGTTACCCACTTAGTACTTATATAAGAATAAAAGGCTTTGAGATTCTCCTTAATTCTGCTCGCTAAAGTTATTTCATGACCCCTTTTAGCCCGCTTGATTTCTTGTTTAAGACTGGTCCTTCTCTTCCGATATTCCTCCAGGGCTCGTTCTGCTCTTAGCTGCCTGGACCTTATGTACGCTTCCCTTTTCCTTTTGGCTAGTTGTACGATTTCTCCTGTCATCCATGGTTCACAAATCTTTCCTTCCCTATCCTTTGCCTTCAATGGGACATGTCTATCCTGCACTATCTTTGAAAGCCTCCCACACATCAAATGTGGACTTCCCTTCAAATAGCTGTGTCCAATCCATATTTCCCAGCTCCTGCCTAATTTTGATATAATTGGTCTTGGCCCAGTTTAGTACTCTTCCCTCAGGACCACTCTCATCTTTGTCTACGAGTATTCTAAAACTTACAGAATTGTGGTCACTGTTCCCAAAGAAATCCTCCACCGCAACTTCTACCACCTGTCCTGGCTCGTTCCTCAGTACCAGGTCCAATATGGCCCCTTCCCTCGTCAGACTATTGACATACTGCTCTAGAAAACTCTCCTGGACGCTTCTTACAAATTCTGCCCCATCCAGACCTCTGACGTTAAGAGTATCCCAGTTAATATTGGGAAAATTAAAATCTCCCATCACCACCATCCTGTTGCCTCTACATCTTTCCATAATCTGCTTACCTATTTATTCTTCTACCTCACGCTCACTGTTGGGAGGCCTGTAATACAGCCCCAACAATGTAATTGCACCCTTCTTATTTCTCAGCTCCTCACAAAGTGCCTCATTACTCAAGCCCTCCATAATGTCCTCCTTTAGCACAGCCATGATATCATCCCTGACCAGCAATGCAACTCCTCCCCCCATTTTACTTCCCTCCCTGTCCTGTCTGAAGTGTCTATATCCTGGAACATTTAGTTGCCAATCATGCCCTTCCTTCAACCAAGTCTCTGTGATTGCAATAACGTCATACTCCCAGGCACCAACCCAAGCCCTAAGGTCATCTGCCTTACCCACTATACTCCTTGCATTAAAATGTATGCACTTCAGGCCACCAGTTCTTTTGTGTTCGTCTGCTCTCTGCCTGCTCTTCCCCTTATTAATGCTAACATCATGATTCTTATAGTCTCCAGTTTCCACCTCGCTGTCCATTTGTCTTGTCTTCTGGTTCCCAGTCCCCTGCCTTTCGGGTTTCTGCTGTTTGGAGGCCCTGGTATCTGCCATTAGCCTCCCTTTTTTCCTTAATCTAATGCTGCATGTCACTTAATATCCAATGCTCACAGAATTATTCTGACCGTTTTTCTTTGTTGGAACATGTTGGTCCTGTACTTTCCATACTTCCTCTTTGTTGTAGTTGTGGGTATGTTCACCGAGCTGTGAAGTTGATTTGCAGATATTTTGTCCCATGTCTCAGTGACATCATCAGTGCTTTGGAGTCTCCTGTGAAGAGTCTCCTGCTGTACTGTCTCTTATGGAATTTATTTGGTTCTGTTCCTGCCACGAAACGACACGACCAGCTATCCTCAGTAGCCACACACACAGACAACAAGCAACATGAATTCGACTGGGACAACACTACTATCATAGGGCAAGCCAGACAGAACAGCCAGGGGAATTCCTAGAGGCATGGCATTCATCCACAAACTCCACCAACAAACACATCGACCTGGACCCAATATACCAACCACTACAGCGGACAGCTGAAACTGACAACCGGAAGCAGCAGGGACAGATCACTATAAACACTGGAGGAAACATCAAAGAAGCGCTTCGCAGGAGGCTCCCAAGCACTGATGATGTCACCTAGCCAGGGGACGAAACGTTAGCAACAACAACTTCCAGCTCGGCGAACAGAACCACAACAACGAGCACCCGAGCTACAAATCTTCGCACAAACTTTGATCACTTTAAACTTTTTATTATTTTTCATGGAATGTGGGCGTCTCTGTCTGGGACAGCATTTATTGCCCATTTCTAAGCACTGACCAAAAACAAGTGGAGCTTTTATTCTTGGGACCTCAAATATTCATGTTCTCAAATCAGACAAATGCCACAGTGAATGAAGATCACTATAGATGATGTCACAGATTTATACTTCTTCTGACCTGGAGTATTACTGCACAAAATCCAGAGACAAGAATGTAAGTGGGTAATGGTGTTACCTCTGAATCAGGAAATCATGTTTTCAAATCTTTCTTCAGAGACAAAGTTGTCACTAAGATGTCCGTTCCTGTGAAATATCAAGTTAGCTCTCCTGTTTCTGTATTTTCTTTGTACGGAGTTAAATTATGAATTGTCCTATTGTGTACTGTCTCAGGTATAATATACATTGTAAACAATAAATGCTGGAGATCACACCAGGTCAGGCAGCATCCATGGAGAGAGAGCAAGCTAATGTTTCGAGTCTAGATGATCCTTCTTCCGAGCTGAAGTCAAGGGAGGTGGGGGTAGTGGATGTAGAATGCTGGTGGAAAAAAGATGTCAATAGTTTACATTAACTGATTCCCAATACTTGGTGCTGCTATTGGCATATCCCCCTACACTCTCCATTGAACTAGTTAAATGCATATAAGAATAAATTACTGCAAATGCAGAGAGATCACAGCAGGTCAGACAGCATCCATGGAAAGAGAGCAAGCTAAGGTACCAAACAGGACTATATGCATGCCAAACAATATAAGCAGCAAATGACTGATAGGACTAAGCGATGTCACAGATCAGATCGAAGCTCTGCAGTCCTGCCACATCCAGTTGTGAATGGTGTTGGATAATTAAGCAATTCACTGGGAGGAGGAGGCTCCACCAATATCCCCATCCTCAATGATGGAAGAGCTGAACACAAGAGTGCAAAGGTTAAGGTTGAAGCATTTGCAGCAATCTTCAGTCAGAGGTCTGAGTGAATATCCATCTCTATCTGCTTCAGTGGGCCCCAGGATCATTGATATCACTCTTCAGCCAATTCAATTCACTCCACATTTGGAGGCATTGGATACTACAAAGGGAATTGGTCCTAACAGCATTCTGCCAATAGCACTGAAGACTTGTGCTCGACAATGATGAAGGACTTTTGCCCGAAATGTCGATTTTCTTGCTCCTTGGATGCTGTCTGAACTGCTGTGCTTTTCCAGCACCACTCTAATCCAGAACGTGCTGTTCCAGTACAGTTACATTGTCTGAACAACCCCGTGGAAAATTGCCCAGGTATGATCTGTACATAAAAAACAGGACAAATCCAATCTGACCAATTACCACCTCAGTCTGTTCTTGCTTATCAGGAAAGGTGTCATCAACAGTGCTATCAAGCAGCACCTGCTCAGCAATAACCTGCTCAGTGACGCCCAGTTTGGGTTCCATCGGGGCCACTCAGCCCCTGACCTCATTACAGCCTTGGTTCAAACATGGACAAAAGAACTGTTTGCCAGAGGAGAAGGGAGAGTGACAGTTGCATCAAGGAGCCCAACCAAAACTAAAATCAGTGAGGATCAGTGAAAAACTGTCCACTGGTTGGAGTGATACCTGGCACATTGGAAGATGGTTTGTGGTTGGTGGAGGTCAGTCATCTCGACTCCAGGACATCTCTACAAGAGTTCCTCAGGGTAATGTCCTAGGCCCAACAATCTTCAGTTATTTCATCAATGACCTTCCCTCTTTCATAAGATAAGAAATGGGAATGTTCTCTGATGATTGATTGTACAATGTTCAGTATCATTCACGACGACTCATTGTTTTGCACAATATCCAGGCAAGTGGCATGTAACAATTGTGCCACACAAATGCCAGGCTATGACATTTCCAATCAGGGATAATCTAACCACCACTCCTTGATATTCAATGGTGTTACCATCACTGAGTCATAGATTTATACAACACAGAAAAAGACCTACACTGATATAATTACCACTAATTGTGCGCTAATGCCAATTTCCTGCACTTTTCATATCCTTGAATGGTATGGTATTTGAAGTACTGATCCAAATAATTTTTTTAAAAGATTGTAAGGTTTCTAGCCTCCACTACCTTCCAGGCAGTGCATTCTAGATTCCTACCATTTGCTGAATGAATGCCCATGTTCAACGGAGTTGCCGTTGACCAGAAACTCAGCTAGACTTTGCCATATAACTGAGTGGCAAATAGAGGAGATCACAGATAGGTAACTCACCTCCTGACTTGCCAAATCCCGTTCACCATCCACAAGGCACGAGTCAGGAGTGTGATGGAACACTCCCCGCTTGCCTGGATGGGTGCAGCTCCAATAACCCTCAAGAAGCTTGACACCATCCAGGACAAAACAGACTTCTTTTTGGCACTACACCCACAAACATCCACTCCCTCCACCACCAATGCTCAATAGCAGCAATATATACTTTCTTCAAAAATGCACTGCAGAAATTTACCAAAGATTCTCAGACAACACCTTCAAAACCTGCAATCATTTCCATCTTGAAGAACAGGGCAGCAAATACATGGGAACAGCACCCCCTGCATGTTTCCCTACAAGCCACTCACCTTGGAAATATATCACTGTTCTTTTACTGTTGCTGTGACACAATCTTGGAATTTACTCCCGAAGGGCATTGTGGGTGTATTAACAGCACATGAACTGTGGCGGTTCAAGAAGGCAGCTCACCACCTTCTCAAGGCAGTTATGGATGGGCAATAATTGCCAATCTGTAAGTTGGTGCTCCAGGTAGTAAGACTATGGGTCTGAGGGGTTACAGAACCAAATCACAGCCCTACTCAAAAAAAACTTCAGAAATCTGGAGAAATAAATAAGAGCGACTTCCAAAATATGAAATCAGACGTATTCAACACACTTCTATGGATAACCCAAAGTTCACAAACCAGGAGACCCCTCAAATCTACAGTCTGGCTATCTGGAGCACCAACTTACAGATTAGCCAAGGAGCTACACCAAAGACTAAAACACTTAGTAGAAGACTCATGCCTCTCCATCCACTCCACCCAAGAATTCCTGAAGACCAAAGACACCAAGATAGAAGAGGATGAAATAATGGTCTCCTTTGACATAACAGCCCTGTCCACATCCATCAACATCAACCTGGCCAAAGAAACATTGACTACACTATTAGAAGAATCAAAGACACATACACCAAACATCACCAACTTCATCAGCAAGGACAGTATCATCAAGCTATGCCTTACCACCCACTTCACCTTTCACAACAAAACCTACAGACAAACGAACAGAACACCCATGGGATCTCCAATATCAGGGTTCTTAGCAGAGGCAGTAATGCAGAGATTCGAACAGCTCTGCCAACCATCCAGGCCAAACTTCGGGTCCACTACGTGGATGCCACCTTTGTCATCACTAAACAAAGCAAATTAGAGGAAACCTTCCAGACCATCAATAATATCCTTACTGGCATAAAATTCACTAAAGAGGAGGAAAAACACGCAACAAATTACCATTCCTACATGTCGCAGTAGAGCGAACAGCCAATGGGGAGCTTCAAACGAACGTCTACAGGAAAAACAACATATATGGACTAAATATGGAACTACAGAAGCAATCATCCCAATGTCCACCAAACGAAGCTACATTAGAACATTATTCCAATGAGCCACCACACACCGCAGCACAGAGGAACTACACAGAGCAGAGGAAAATCACTTATACAGTGTATTCAAAAAGAACGGGTACCCAATGAACACAGCCCGCCGATTTCTCAGCAACAAACCCAAACAAGCAGACAAAATACATCCAGAAACCCTAGCCACTCTCCCCTACGTTTAAATGCCCTTAGTGTTGGAGAGTTTGCTACTGTTGCAGGTAGCGCATTCCATGCCCTTCCTTCTCTCAATAAAGAAACTACCTCTGACATCTGTCCTAAATGTATCACTCCTCCATTTAAAGCTATGTCCCCTCATGTTCGCCATCACCATCCGAGGAAAAGGACTCTCACTACCACTCTATTTAACCCTCTGATCATTTTGTATGTCTCTTAAGTCACCTTTTAACCTTCTTCTCTCTAATAAAAACAGCCTCAAGTCCCTCAGCCTTTCCTCATAAGACCTTCCCTCCATACCAGGCAATATCCTAGTAAATCTCCCATTCCAAAGCTTCCACATCCTTCCTATAATGTGGTGACCAGAACTGTACGCAATACTCCAAGTGCGGCCACACCAGAGTTTTGTACAGCTGCAGCATGACCTCATGGCTCCAAAACTCAATCCCTCTACCAATAAAAGCTAACACACCGTATGCCTTCTTAACAACACTATCAACCTGGGTGGCAACTTTCAGGGATCTATGTACATGGACACCGAGATCTCTCTGCTCATCTACACGACCAAGAATCTTACCATTAGCCCAATACCCTTTATTCCATTTACTCCTTCCAAAGTGAATCACCTCACACTTTTCCGCATTAAACTCCATTTGCCACCTCTCAGCCCTGCTCTGCAGCTTATGTCCTTCTGTAACCTACAACAGCCTTTAGCCTTCTACCAACCCTAGTGTCATCCACAAATTTACTAACACCCCCATCCTTCTACACCCTCATCCAAGTCATTTATAAAATTACAAACACCAATGGCCCCAAACAGATCCTTGCGGTACACTACTAGTAACTGAACTCCAGGATGAACATTTCCCATCAACCTCTATTTTCTTTCAACTAGCCAATTTCTGAACCAAATCGTGAAATCACCCTCAATCACATGCCTCCATATTTTCTGCAATAGCCCACCATGGGGAACCTTATCAAACAAACACTTTACTGAAATCCATATACACCACATCAACCACTTTACCCTCATCCACCAGTTTGGTCACCATCTCAAAAAACTCAGTAAGGTTTGTGAGACATGGCTATGTGAAAGGTAGGCGGTGTTGACTATCTATAATCGAATTATTCCTTTCTAGTTGGTTATAAATTCTCTCACTTATGATCCTTTTCAACACTTTACCCACAACCGAAGTAATGCTCACTGGTCTATAATTACCAGGGTTGTCTCTACTCCCCTTCTTGAACATGGGAACAACATTTGCAATCCTCTGGTCTTCTGACATTATTCCTGGAGACAAAGATAACATAAAGATCAAAGCCAAAGGCTCTGCAATCTCCTCCCTGGCGTCCCAGAGAATCCTTGGGTAAATCCCATCCGGCCCAGGCGACTTATCTAATTTCACACTTTCCAGAATTGTAACACCTCCGCCTTGTTAGCCTCACTCCCATCTAGTCTAAATAGCCCATATCTCAGTATTCTCCTTGACAGCATTGTCTTTTTCTTATATGAATACTGATGAAAAATATTCATTTAGCGCCTCTCATATCCTTCTGACTCCACATACAGCTTCTCATTACTGCCCTTGTCAGACAATAATCTTATTCTGGTCATTCTTTTATTCCTGACATACTGATGGAAAGCTTTAGGGTTTTCCTTGATCTTACAAGCCAAAGACTTCTCATGTCCCCTCCTGGTTTGAGTGTGCCTGTGTACACTGTCTAAATTGGTGACTGAAAGTGTTATATGAAGCAATGGTGTTTCTTCCTATTCAGTCTGCTCAGCCTTTAGCCTTTTGCTTCTTTCAAACTGCTTGGTCAGGTGGCAGCTCTTGGGTAGGTGATATTAGAAAGGCACAGTGGCAGTATTGGGATGAGGGCTATAGTAGTTATCTCCAACACTGTCTTCTCTGAGGGATGATTTGAGAGTGTTTTGGACTGGGGTAGACAAAGTTAAAAATCACAACACCAGGTTATAGTTCAACAGATTTGTTTGAAAATACAAGTTTTCAGAGCTTTGCTCCTTCATCAGGTATTTACTTGTGCATTCATGTAAAACTGTTGGACTATGACCTGGTGTTGTGATTTTTAACTTTCTCCTCAGGAGTCAGCATTATTACTGAGCCTGCCCTTGTAGACCATTAATTACTGACATCTATTGTAAATCACCTTCTCCTGCAAGAGACAGGAAACTACAACTGTGAGGATATTGCAATAAGCACATTTGTCTGGGTTGGTTAGCTCAATTAGCTGGGTTTACATCGAGTGGTGCTGGAAAAGCACAGCAGGTCAGGCAGCATCCAAGGAGCAGGAAAATCGGCGTTTCGGGCATTTACCTCAATTAGCTGGGTGACTGGTTTGTGACATGTCGATGAGCCAGTGTAGGACTGAGGTGAATAAAGTTAAAAATCACAACACCAGTGATTTTTAGTCCAACAATGGTCCAACAGCTTCATTTGGAAGCACTAGCTTTTGAAATGCTGCTCCTTCATTAGGTGGTTGTGGAGAATCAGGTCCTAAAACACAATGTATAGCAAAAGATTACAGTGTCATGCAACTGAAATGATATATTGAACAAACCTGGATTGTTGTTAAGTCTTTCATCTTTTACAATGGGTTGCGGGTTTCAGTTCATTAATAATGTAAATCCCAGAACTTCTTTTAAGTCACCTTCAAGATAACTTAAGATTTTATAACAAAAGGTGACATCTTAGCTCAGACACTGCATTAAAGATGTAGGGTTAGAGTCTGTCTGTATTCCAACCTTGAGTCAGACTTGTTCTATTTCCAAAGTGGAATTTACAAAATATGACATGTATTGACTACCTGCAGATTGAGCATTTTTTGCACAAAATAGAATGTATTTCTATTTTGTATTTCTACAAATACAAATTCACCCCATAGACTTGTGTGTGGGGGTATAAAAGATTGGCATACAGAAAGCTTTAATGCATTCTCTGAGTGGAGATATCACCTTTTTGTGAGAAAACCTTAACTTATCTCAAGAAGGTGACTTAAAAGAAGTTCTGAGATTTACATATTAATGAACTGAAACCTGCAACCCATTGTAAAGGATGAAAGACCTAACAACAATCCAGATTTGTTCAATATATCATTGCAGTGTCATGCAACTGAAATCTTTTGCTATATTGTGTTTTAGGATCTCATGCTCCACAATCACCTGATGAAGCAGCAGCTCTCAAAAGGCTAGTGCTTCCAAATAAACCTATTGGATTATAACCTGGTGTTGTGTGATTTGTCACACAAAGTGATGCAAACAGTGTGGGTTCTGCATTGACTGGGGTTACCATGAAAAAAATTCCTTCTCAGTTTATCCCCTTGCCTGGATTGTGGTGACCCTCCGGTTAAACCACAACCAATTGTTTCTCTCTAATAACAGATCAGTCCCTTGGGACTATGGTGACGGTACCAACTCTTCTGTAACCAGTCCAGACCCTGCTGCAACATGTCACCTTTAAGATGTGTAAGTTAGCTTTAATTAGTGTTAGTTTCACACAAATTTGCCACCCCTACTGAGGTGCACAGCTGCTGAACAATTCACCCAACAGCATGTGCTAATTGTAACAGTCAGGCTGCTGCCTGTGCCAATCCAATCATTTTTGGGGTAATCACACATTGGAATTCAAATGCTCTATGTCAGAGGCTATCTGATGTTGTACCCAAAGTCTGAGAAAGCAAATTAGAAGAATTTGAATAATCCAAAATGGTTTGGAAATCTGTAGAAATATAAGATATGAAAAATAAAATAGAAATAGCTGCATCAAGGAGTGAAAGGTTACTTTCAAGGGACAATTCTTCATACGTTTAATTTAACTGAGAGAGTAGTGGAGATAAAGTGTAAAATTGTGGGTTAAGGTTAAAATTTAAATACATCTTCCTTTTATTTATCCAACTGAAATTAAACAAGCTTTGTATTTGAGAGCTGGAAATATATAAAAGTTAGATTTAATCAAAATTTTACATGTAAGATTTTTTAAGTGTGACACTGGCTAGTAGCTCAAACCAATTGTGTATGAAGCTAAAAGCCTTTCACTCACCTTAGAAGTTTAGATCAAATATTCTGTAATTATTAATTACTATCATTCTTGCAGATAATCTCGAATTATTAATTCCTAACAATATTACTACTGTTCTTTGTATTTATGTATTTGTTATTTATTATGTTATTTATCGATAATTCCATTTTGCACTTTGTATTGGTAAATGTGCTGAGATATACTTTGTTTTTACTGGAGCTCAGATATATCAATAAAATTATACTCTGGTCGTGTTTAACTGCAGATAAATGTAGTGGGCTCCTGCACAAGTGCCACAAGGTCAAGGCTTGTTGGAAAAAGGAGACCATCTTTACTGCATCAGAACTGTGTTTCAAGTAGCCAAGATTCAGATGTACAATCGAGTCTGCAGAAGTTAGCCACGGGGGATTACATAGTGCACAGTGATGGTAGCACCAACACTGGGTCATCCATAGAGAGTTCTTTGATTGGCAACTGTTCAGAATCTGGTGAGTAATTCTGTACGCCAAGAGTGAGATTGGAACGGTTTGGGGAAATGGAGACAGGTTAAATCTAGACAAGGCCTCACTGCTCCTGTTATTTCACCTAATTTTCTGTACGTGAAAATTGCAACAAGTTGGTAATTAATTAAAATGGCATGAAATGAAATTGATATTGTGCAAGTTTTGTAGAACAATCAAGAAACAAGGTTCAATCACCTGGTCGAGCAGCAAATTGTCAATGGGACTTCTAATGTTTTATTTGTTTTTGCAAATGTTTTAAAGGTGGTTATATGTAGTAATATCTGATTATCTAGAACTGACTTAAAGACCATTTTAACTGAGTGGCTATACCCTTAGATTGATAATGATTCATCATGAAGAAGAGCCATTTCTGAGCCTCCTTTCTGTGCACTGCACCCCTCCCCCCCAGTCTCCCCCTCACATTGAATAAAACTTGTCCGCACTGTCGTAAAGTTCGTCTGAAAAAGGAAGAAATTTCTCAGAGAAAATGGGCCAATAAAAATACAAGTCAAATAGATTTCTATGCTGCGAGTCTGGAACTGCAGATAACCTTACTTTCAGAGTTGAAGCAATTTTCTAATTAAACAGTGAGGTGATCCTTGTCAAGGCTGCAGCCTTTGGAATGATAAGGTTGACCTCTAAGGGTGGATTTAAGATCCCAAGCACGAATCTGAAAGGAGTTCAAAAGCCACAAGCTTCCAAACAGAAAACAGCACCACTGACTGAGCAAAATATATGTACAAGTAAGTCCTGAATAATTGATGGTATTCACAGTAAAAGACAGCATTAAGAGCTAAAAACCCAGGATTGGACTCATCACATGATGATGGTCAAAGTAAATAGATAGACTGTCGATTCAGTTTATCAATGGGAAGGGGCGCAGGTTCACAGTCAGGATGGTATTGTGGACAGGGCAGAGAAATGTGTATTGGTGAAGGGGAGGAGAATGGAGAAGGCAAAAGGAGAGCTCAGGGCAGGGAGGGAATGAGCATAAAGGGAGAGGAACAACCGAAGGAGAAGGGGAGAAGGCAAGAAGTAGGTGAGGTGACTATGAGAGGGAGGGGAGGCAACCAAGGAAGGAAAAATTAAGGGAGGTCTAATTAGTTTGTTTGTCACCTTTGCAATGGAGTAAAGATCAGGTAGGCATGTAATGACAGGTATGATGGCAGATTATCAGTTAAGTAGTAAAGGTAAAGAACTACCCCGAGGTGTTATGGCAGTCACACTGAAGAATAGATTATTATCCAACTTTACTACAGGCGTGTCATAGAAACATTCATTCAGAATTGATTACTGTACTTTCATAACCTCTAGTTTTTGTCCAATTGTTTTTCAATGCTACTACATTTTTATGCTAGAATTTTTTTTAAAAACTCATTCAAGGGATGAGGGTGTCACTGGCTAGGCCAGCATTTATTGCCCATCCCTAATTGTCCAGAGGGCAGTTCAGCATCAACCGTATTGCTGTAGGCCAGACCAGGTAAGGAGGCAGTTTCCTTCCTGAAAGTACTTTAATGAAGCAGATGGGTTTTTCCTGACAATTGACAATGGATTCATGGCATCATTAAACTTTTTTTAAAGATTGAATTCAATTTCCACCATCTGCCATGGCAGGAGTCGAACCTGGGTCTCAGAACATTATTTTGGCAGTTTATTAACAGTCTTATGATAATGCCACTTGGTCTACTGACCATGCACAGATACAGTTTCAAAACCAACAATATGAGAGCTGAATAAAATAATTACACAGTTTTTGTGTTCTATAACCATTATAAATCAATTAAGGTCCAGAAGTTACACTGTCTTGGTCCCAATTGTATAGAGTACTTGGAATCTTTAAGGAGATAGATCTTATTAAAATGTGTGCAGTACACAAACTTTGCTTTGAGTGATTCATTAAATTCTTTCTCCACTTTGCATTTCATTAAGCAGAATAAATGATATTTATTAAAGTTGGTTGCAGTCTGCTGTAACACACTGATTAAAGTTAAATTAGTAACATACAGATCAGACAATTATGATTTCAATTATATACAAAGATATTTCAATAGTTACTCAGCACTGTGCAATACAATGTTCACCAAGAAGGTAGTCTTAATTCAGAATCAGAGAATTGTTATGGTGTAGGAGGAAGCCATTCAGCCCATCATATCTACACAAGCCCTCTGAGTATTCTAACTTGCACCAGTTTCCTGCCTTCTCATAAGAACATAAGAAACAGGAGTAGACCATCTGGCCTGTTGAGCCTGCGCTGCTATTCAATAAGTTCACGGCTGATTTTTTTTTGGACTCCGCTCTACTTACCCACCCACTCATCATAACGCTGAATTCCTTTACTGTTCAAATATCTATCTTTGCCTTAACGAGGTAGCCTCAACTGCTTCACTGGGCAGGAAATACTACAAATTCACAACCCTTTGGATTAGGATGTTCCTCCACCAACTGTGAATGGTAAAGATGATCACAAGTGGGTTTTTGACTCCTGCACTTTGCAGGGTGGTGTTGCAAAGAAAGAGTGATCAAAGGCCTGTTGCTCTTTAAACAAGTTTCTCACAATCCTCTTCAACTGGCTTCAAGATTGATCCTCTTCCATCTAGAAGCTATGCTATATGACCTCTTTCTGAAGGTCTTGTAGACTGTATATCTCTGCTCCTTGCAAATACAACATTGTTGCTGTTGTCCCTAGTGCATTTTCCTTATAAGGAATTCATAAGGCATCTTGGGGGGCTGATCCAGCAAGGCAATATAGGCAGAATATAGGAATAAGAAATGTGTCATCACTTTGGAGTTATGCTATAGCATTCCAATGCCCAGCAGGAGATAGAGGAACAGATATACAGGTGGATCATGGAATGATGTAAAAACAACAAGGTGGGTGATTTTTTTTTACTGGAATCCCTTAGTGCCAGAGTTTTGATGGGGTTTTGTTAGTTACATGCAGGAGGAACAATAAATAGATAGTCCAACTAAGTAAGAGATCATATTAGACCTTGTGCTGGGGAATGAGCCTGGCCATGTGATTGAAGTTTCAGCGGGGGAACATTTTGGGAACAGTGATCATAATTCCACAAGTTTTAAGATAGTTATGTATCAGGATAAGACTGTCCTCAAGTGAAAGTGCTAAATTCAGAGAAGGATAATTACAAGAAAATTAGGTAGGAAATGGAGAAATTGGATTTTGGGTGGCTGTTTAGGGGCAAATCTACATCTTATATGAGGGAGACCTTTAAAGGCCAGTTGGTCAATGTTCAGGACCAACATGGAGCCAGATCAAGTAGGCAAGGTCCTTAATGAGTACTTCACATCATTATCCACCAAGTCGAAAGACATGGGTGATAGTAAAATTAGGGAGGAATATGTCTATATTCTGGGGTATGTTGATATTAAGGAGCAAGTGTTGGGTTTCTTGAAAAACATTAGAGTAAATAGGTCCCCAGGATCCATCCCAGGATATTTTGGGAGATTGTCGAGGCCTTGATTGCAATCTTTGTATCCTCTTTAGCTACAGGTGAGGTCCCAGAATGCTGGAGAATAGCCAATGTTGTACCCTTTGTTCAAGAAGGGTAACAAAGATAATCCAGGAAATTATAGGCTGCTGAGCTTGACTTCAGTAGTTGGGAAATTATCAGAGAAGATTCTTTTGGACTGATTTCCTCGCATTTAGTAAAGAATGGACTGGTTCAGGATAGTCAGCACGACTTTCTGCAGGGGTGGTTTTGTCTCACAAGCTTGACTGAGTTTTTTGAGGAAGTGACAAAGATGATTAATGAGAGCAGGGTAGTGGATGTTGACTTTGCAAAAGCATTTGATAAAGTCCCTCATGATAGGCTGGTCATGAAGATATGAGATCCATGATAAGGTGATAAGTTAGATACAAAATGTGTTTGGTTACAGAAGACAGAGATGGTAGTTGTGGAAGGGTGTTTTTTTTGACTAGAAGTCTGTGACCAATAGTATTCCACAAGGATCAGTATTTGTAGTATGTACATATATATATGATTCAAATGAAAATGTAGGTGGTCTGATTAGTAACGAGCTGAAAGTGTGTGCTGGAAAAGCACAGCAGGTCAGGCAGCAACCAAGGAACAGGAGAATCGACGTTTCGGGCATAAGCCCTTCTTCAGGAATCTTCGGGCATAAGCCCTCCATTCCTGAAGAAGGGCTTTTGCCCGAAACGTCGATTCTCCTGTTCCTTGGTTGCTGCCTGACCTGCTGTGCTTTTCCAGCAACACATTTTCAGCTCTGATCTCCAGCATCTGCAGTCCTCACTTTCTCCTGGTCTGATTAGTAAGCCTGCAGATGACATGAAAATTGTTGGATTTGTGAATAATGAGGAAGTCTGTTAAAGCAGGATATAGATTAGAACATAGAACATAGAACATAGAAGAATACAGCGCAGTACAGGCCCTTGGGCCCTCGATGTTGCGCCGATCCAAGCCCACCTAAACTACACTAACCCACTATCCTCCATATACCTATCCAATGCCCTCTTAAATGCCCATAAAGAGGGAGAGTCCACCACTGTTACTGGCAGGGCATTCCATGAACTACGACTCGCTGAGTGAAGAACCTACCCCTAACATCAGTCCTATATCTACCCCCCCTTAATTTAAAGCTATGCCCCCTTGTAATACCCGACTCAATACGCAAGTCGGGTGGAGAAATGGCTAATGGAGTCTAATCCGAACAAGTGTGAGGTGATGCATTTTGGGAGGTCAAATGCAAGAGAAAAGTACACAGTAAAAAGCTGGACCATTAGGAGCATTGTTTTTTTTTGGAAACACTCTTCTCCTTCTCAATACCAGCAGGAACACACTGACTGTAGCACCAGCCAGCACAGAGGCAATCCCCTAAACTGAGGAGAGTCTAAATCTCCTGGTTATATATTTTGTTCCCCTCAATAAAACCTCCATACTGCTGCCTAACTGTGGTAGTGCTTATAAGGATATACAGAGGGATTGTGGATCGCAAGTCCATAACTCCCTGAAAGTGGCAACACAAATATAAGGTGATAAAGAAAGTGTAAATGCTGGCAATTTGTATTTTTGTTTAACCTCATTTGGAGTATTGTGAGCAGTTCTGGTCGCCACACTCTAGGAAGGATGTGGTAGCTTTAGAGAGTGTACAGAAAAGGTTTACCAGGATGTTGCCTGGATTGGAGTGTATTATCTATGAGGAGAGGTTGGACAAACTTGGATTATTTTTGCCAGAACATTGGAGGCTGAGGGGCGATAGATGTATATAAAATTTTGAGGGGCATGGATAGGATGGATAGTGGAGTCTTTTTCTTAGACTGCAAGTGTCAAATACTAGGGGCCATAGGTTTAAGGTGAGGGGGGAAAGTTTAAAAGAGACGTGCACAGCAAATAATTTATAAAGCAGATGGTAGGTACCTGAAACATTCTGCTGGGGGATGGTGAATCAGACACAATAGCAACGTTTACAATAGTAAAGTTTAAGAGATATTTCGACAGATACATGAACAGGCAGGGAATAAAGGGATATGGACCATATGCTGGCAGATGGGATTGAATTGAAATGGCGCCTTGGTCAGTACAGACATGGTGTGCCAAAGGGTCTGTTCCTGTATTCTAATCTTCTTTGTGTATAAAATTATAGAATTGTAGAATTTTACAGGGAAGGAGGTCATTCAACACAACATGTCTGTACAGACTCCTGAAAGAACCATTCTCCAGCCCTATCTCCATAGACCTCTGAATTCATCCCTTTTAATTATATATCTCTGTTGAAACCTCCTAAGAAATCCACCTGAATCACTCTCACAAGCTGTAAATTCCAAATCCTGACTCCTCTCTGAATAAAGACATTTCTCCTTATCTCACTCTGAGCAGTCTTGCTGACAGTCTTGAAATTGTGACCCCTAATTACTGACATACCAACTGGTGGGAATAGAATATTCTTCTTTACCCCATCAAAATCATTTATAATTTTGAATACCTCAACAAGGTCACCTTTTAAATCTTCTCACCTCCAAGGAGAATAAGCCCAGTTTCTCTAATCTTTCCTTGTATCTGAAATCTCTCATTCCTGGTATCATTCTGGTAAATCTCCTTTGCACTCTCTCCAGGGTTTTAACATTGTTCCTTTAAAGATAGCTAGATCTGAACACAATGCTTAAAATATGATCTGATCAATGATTTGTAGAGCTGTTGAATCGCTTCCTTGCTTTTAGCCCTATGTATCTATTTATAAACTCAAGGATCTTATAGGCATTCTTAAAATAACTATCAGGAACAGCAAGGGTCTCAATACTGATGCCTGGGGAGCTCCACAAGCCTGAGAATGCCCATTAACCTCTACCTATTGCTTCTTATGGTACAAAGTTAACTGTGGCAATGATGTTACTGTCCGTTCTATACCGTGACTGATAAAATTCCATCTAAGTCTGTTATTTGACACTGTGAAATCCCTTCTGTAAACCCATGTATTTTATGATGTAAGGTGTGTGATTTATTTGTATTTTAATATAACTTATTTTAGAATTTGGATTTGAGCTGGTAGAATGTGGAATTTTGGTCTTTATATTTGAAAGAGTTTAATAATTAAGTTGTAAATATTTTTGTAGCCATGGTGATTTCTTCTAAAAACAGTGAGAGGGGAGTTCTTGGTTTGTAATGGGGTTTGTTTTCATTAGGAGTGTTTTACTAGCAAACAAAACCAACTGCTGTGCATTAGATGCTTAGTTTAGAATGTCAGAGATTAAGTTTTTTTCTTTTGATTAGTGGAAACATCCAAACTTGGAAAAAGCTTTTGGGTTTCAATTTGATGGTTTTGCAAAGGTTTTGGCTTAGTCTAGAAGTGCAGCATTGTTGCTGTTGAGAAAATGAGAGAATTTAGAGCTATTAGAAGAAGGTTACTTCACTGTAAGGAATTTAGTTCTAAAGTTTCAGGCCAGAAGTATTTGGTTGTAACACTGAAGGAGTTATTCAAAGATGAAAATGTCTAAAATCTCAATAGTAGGAAGATTCCAGAAAGAAGTGATTTGATTCTTACGATGAAAAGTTGAAGCCAGAGTTAAATTAAGCCCTATAAATGTGAAAGAGAAAGAAATTCTCTCTGGTATGAATTCTGTGAAGGATTACTTTTGGGATTAATGGAATTGCATTTTACCATGAGTTTCAGAATCTTCAAATTTGTGTTATGGATAAAAAGGTAAATTTAGTCTGTTTTATCTTCATTTATTTTGTGCAATCGACTTCTGTTTTTATCATTGAAATCAAATCTGCAGCCTCATGCGCTAATGTTTCAGTGAAAGACAGATCTTTTGATTTTAACAAAATCTATCAAGTGATATTTTAGTTGTGATCTGAATTGTCTAGCAATAACATTAAATGGGATCATAATGAAAGCACATCAACAGCCTTGCTCTCATCAATCTTCTGCTACCTCTTCAAAAACTCCAGTAAGTTAAACATAATTTTCCCTTAACAAATCCATCATAACTCTTCTGAATCATAGAATCTCTACAGTGCAGACAGAGGCCATTCAGCCCATAGAGTCTGCACTGATTCCCCCCTCAAAGTGCATCCCACCCAGATCCACCCTAGCCTCACAGTTACCATGGCTAACCCACCTAACCTGCACTTCCCTGGATATTACAGAGCAATTTAGCACGGCAATTCACTATACTACATATCTTTGGACTGTGAGAGGAAACCGGAGCACCCAGAAGAAACCCACGCAGACACAGAAGACGTGCAAATTCCACCTAGACAATCACCCGAGGTTGGAATTGAACCCAACAGAGGGTTTAAAATCATCAAGGGCTAAGTAAGAGTAAATAAAGAGAGGTTGCTTCCTCTGGCCCTGAGGGAAAGATAAGATAACTGAAAAAAGCAACTGCCAAGTGGAGGAGAAACCTTTATACAATGAGTGGTTAGGATTCAGAATATGCTGATTGATAGAACGGCGAATAAGCATAAGAAAATCCAAAAATCCCAGGCCATTGTTCTGGGAACATGGGCTTGTATCCCACAATAGCAAATGGTGAAATTTAAATTAAAGTTTGGAATTAAAAGCTAGTCTAACTGGGACCACGTTTTTTCTTTGTAGTAAAAACCTGCCTAGTTCAATAATGTCCTCATAGAAGCCTATAAACTTTGGACAGGATTAGACATGGTGAACGCAGGAGGAAGTTCCTGATGACTGGGGAGTCCAAAACCAGAGGTCACTAAATTGACGAGAAGTTCAGTCATCCAGAGAGTGGAGAGCCGGTGGAATTCTCTGCCATAGAAAATGGTTTAGGCCAAAACATTGAATGTTTTCAAGAAGGAGTTAGATATAGTGCTTGAAGCTAATCAGATCAAAAGGCATAGGGAGAATGCGGGAACAGGGAACTGAGTTGGATGATCAGCTATCATCATTAAATGATAGGGCAAGGCCAAATAACCCTGTGTCTTTTCTTTGTTTCAATACATATATTTGGTAAGGAAATCTGCCATTCCTTACTAGGTCTGGTTGGCCTATGACTCCAGACCTACAACAATGTAGTTGATTCTGAAGTGCCCTGTGAAATAGTTAAACAAGCCATTCACTTCAAGGCCAGGTAGGGATGGGCAATAAATGCTGGCATTGCCAGTGACACACATCCCATACAATAAAAATACAGATTTGACAATAACATTCCAAAGGAAAGTGGATATAGACAAGGAGAAAAGATCTGGGCTGCATAGCCTCCTGCAAGATGCTGTGAATTTATGAATTGCAAATTAATAGTTCTTGTTGAAATCTAATTTTCTTCTGCAAAATGATGAACTGATGAAGAAGTTTTATCTATTTTCATGTATTACAACCCGTGATTGTGAATTACAAAACTGTCAGGTGAAATCTGAAATGAACTTCATCTACATTTTCTGATACCATTTAGTCATCAGTGATTCCTTATATTTTGACTTTTTTTCATTTATTCCAATGATTAATTCTTTATTCATAAGCTTTCACAAACATCCACCTTTAATTCTAACGAAACATAGCAACATGTGGCAGGGAGTTGGGAAGACAATATTTAATTTATTAGTGACTTATTAGTCAGCTCATGACTGACCAAGCAGGTCAGTTATAAAGAAACCTCTATGATTAATTAAGTAAATAATAATTTGACCTTCCCAATAATTTTGACCTAAACTGTCAATGTGATAAATGGACATACTCTTTTCTTTAGATCTGGAAATAATACATGTACTTGGCTTCTTTATATCTGCCACTTTTTGATAAAGTTTCTGTAAGACAATGACAACGTATTATATTCAAAACAAGTCAAAAGACACAAAATCATAATTGAAATGCTCCTGAGATAAATGTCAGCATTTATTAAAATGTCAACTTATTACTGAATTGTTGAACTCAGATGAACTTTAATTTGAACAATACCGATGTTCATTTGAACACTGTCCATCAACTCCTCGCATAATTTGCTGTAATGACTAATGGACCAGATCCATCTACTCAGTTTTTGATCATTTAATACTTTTAATAACTGATCAAAATTCAGATGGGATTTTCATTGAAAAACTTCAAAACTCTTATTCTAGAAAAAAAAAAGTTAACTCAACCTAAAATCAGCTTTTTATCCCCAAACAGCATCCAAATATATTTCCAGGAGGATGAACTAAGAAAAATATTTATCATGTTTTATAACATTGCTTAAGGATTTTCTGATTGATGGTTGTGAGGTGAACTTTCCATGATCCTTTAGGAGCTAAAGAATCTTTAACATAACTAAAATGTGTCTGGAGCTGCAACACTGATTTAACATATCTTGAGCAAAAAACACTATCATAAGAAAAGAGAATAAACGTTTGCTAGCAACAGCCACCCAGAAGATGAAGACTCTGATCATTAAATTACTTGTTATAAAATGACATTTGGTGGCCAGATGTACAATCAGTGACCTCTCCAAACAGTAGTCAATCATATTGCTGAAGATTCCAAGACATCTGAAGCCATGTTTACTATCCACTTCTTGGAGGTTTGATGAAGACCTTTGAGACAGTGTTAAATGTTCTGGAAACTTTCTTAAGGAGTGATCAACACTTTATTAACAACTTCCTCAGAAATTCTCTGAGACCTTTACCTAAAGATAATGAATGCTACACTACTGTGCTTTGGAGTCACCAGAACAAAAACAACATGTTCTTGAGCATGCTAGAGTCATCCCTTTAATCTGGAGGAGGAATGGAAGTAGGACATGAGTAAACCTGACAGTACCAACCATTGCAGAGGAGAGTGACAGATGGGCAAGATGACTCATCCTCACCTCCACCCAGAGAACCATAGAATCCCTACAGTGTGGAAACAGGCCCTTGGTCCTAACAAGTTCATACCGACCCTTCGAAGAGTAACCCACCCAGACCCATTCACCCCTAACTAATGCATCTAATCTACACATTCCTGAACATTATGGGCCAATTCACCTAACCTGCAAATACTTGGATTGTGGCGGAAACCCACGCAGACGCGAGGAGAATGTGCAAACTCCACACAGGCAATCGCCCGAGGCTGGAATCGAATCCAGGACCCTGGCGCTGACTGCCTAGACCTATGCAACCCTAATACACTGAATGAACTCGGGCATTCCAGTCCTTGAAGGTTTTGTGAACCACAGAAATACCAAACAAAATGCAAAAAAAAACCTGCCTTGAATTTCTTACTGCCTTTTTTTTGTAGTCTTCATTTAACTTCCCAGACGATTAGAAACAAGAATTAGCAATTCAGCCCATCTAGTCTGCTCTTCTGTTTAATAGGAGACTGTGCTCAACTGTCTTTCTGATCTGTTCTCAATTCTTCCACCGATGGAAATGGTTTCTCTCTATTTATTCTGTCCTGACACCTCACAAATTTCTCTTTTCCTCTGATAATCATTATTGCTTTGATGATTCGAAACCAAAATTGGGAGAGTCATATAGCTTCTATTCTCTTTTTTCCTCTCTAACAACGTAACTTGCTAATATTTACTCTTAACTAAATGCAAAGATATTTTAACACCTGAAAATGTAGAAAATTATTGTTCAATATTTTTAGAAGACATTAGTGTTTTGCCTAAATTTAACCATTCAGTTGTGGGATTAGTTATACATTATTCAATACCAATTTAAAGCACGATAATAGCCCTTTGAAACTGATGTACCAAAGACACCATTATATTATTTCTTCTGGAACTGTACAAGAGCTCATTCTCCCCGCGTCTCCTCCCCCCCACCCAGCCTGCTGTGATGATGATGCTGCTCCTTTAACAAGGTTATTATGTCCTTTTTCTAGTTTTGGGTTTGTTGGGGACCCAAAGAAACAGCTCCATGCTGACCCCTCTCTCTCCTGTAAGAACCTGGGTTTGAATTTACCTTTTTGCCATGGTGTGTGTTTATGGGATAGTGCAGGAAATCAGAACAGCTCTTTAAGTTGCATTTTTGGGTTGATTTTCAAATAGTTGTTATTCTAAATTCAGTTTTTTTTGTTAGTGTGCAATAAATTCTGTTTTGTTTAAAACAGTGGTTTAATCAGCTGCATAGCTCCTGGAATATCCATCACACACCTGCCTAAAACAACTAGGGGGAAAAAAAAGTTAGATTCTGGGCTACCTTCTGAAAATGTTTGGTGGGGTGTCTGGCCCAGTCAATAACATTGCCAGCCCAGTTAAATACCTCCAATTTAAGAATCTATTTAAACATTCTTTGACATCTACATTATTCTTTATTTGACTTTCTTCAATATGGCTTTATCTGGTTCCCAAATGTAAGACCTTGATATCTGTATAATCATGAATCTGACTTCCTAGTTCTATTTATCTGTCTCTTGACTACTGACAGTTTTGACTGTCACGCACTGTCTAACATTTCTTTGATGCAACCTGCACTTGATGTGTACCTGGTTTACCTATTTATAGCTGCCGTGTCAATTCTGGTGTATGCCTGAGGACTTCTTGGCCTTTTCCTTTTCACTGCATACTCTAATGATGGCATTCCTTAGAAAGAGTGATACAACTTCTTTTTCTGCATTGTTTCTTTTGTACATACATGGTATATGGGATCACTGGCTGGGCTAACATTTCCTGCCTAGTCTCAATTGCTCTGGAGAAATTTGTAATGCTCTGCCTTTTTGAAGCATTGCAGCCCTTGGATTGTGGGTATACCCATAGTGCTTGTTAGGGAGCAAGTCCCAGGATTTTGACCCAGTCACTTAAGGAACAGTGAAATATTTGTAAATCAGGATGATGGGTCACTTGGAGGAAAACTTACAGGTGGTGGCATTCCAAAGTATCTGTTGCCTCTGTCCTTCTAGGTGAGAGAGGTCAGGGATTCAGAAGGTGCTGTGTTGCTTTGTGTAAATATTGCTAATAATGCTTAACTCAATCACCTACTTCCCTGATCTAGACATCAGAGTCATACAGTATAGAGATAGGCCCTTTAGCCCGAACAGGTCCATGACCAAAGTGTCCATCCACACTAACTCCATTTCCCTGCACTTGGTCCATATCCTTCTAAACTTTTTCTATCCATGTACATGTCCAAACACCTTTTAAATGTTGTTAATGTACCTGCCTCAACCACTTGCTCTGGCAGCTCATTCTATATGCATACCATCCCTTTGTGTGTAAAGAAAGGTTGCCCTTCAGGTTCCCTTCTATTCTTTCCTCTCTAACCATAAACTGATGCCATCTAATCCTCAATTTCCCAACCCTGGGAAAAACAGAGTGCATTCACATGATCCATGCCTCTCATGATCTTATACACTTCGTCAGGTTCCTCATCAGAGTCCTATGCTCTAAAGAAAAAAGTCCTAGCTTGTCCACCCTCTCCCTTTAACTCAAACATTGAGTCCTGGCAACATTCTTGTAGGTTTCTTCTTCACTCTTTCCAGCTTAATAACATCCTTCCTATAGCAAAGTGACCAAAACTGAACACCATACTCCAAGTGCAGCCTCACCAACGTTCTGTAAAACTGCACCATAACTTCCCAACTTCTAACTCAGTGCCCTGACTGATGAAGGCTAGTGTGTCAAAAGTCTTCTTCACTGGTCCTATCTACCTGCAACTCCACTTTTAGAGAACCATGCATCTGAACTGCAAGGTCCTTCTGTTCCACTATGCTCCTTAAGGCAGTACCATTCACCATGACACTCCTACCTTGATTTGAATTTCCAAAATGCAAGACTTCACCCTTATCTATATTAAGCTCCATTTGCCATTTCTCACCCCACTTCCCCAGCGGATCAAGGTCCCACTGCAATTTCTGATGACCTTCCTCACTGTCCACAATACCATCATTTTACTGTCATACACAAACTTACTAATCATATCTTGCACATTTTCATCCAGATCACAGATAACAATAGACCCAGCACTGATCCTTGAAGCACTCCACAGGACTCTAGCCTGACAAGCCTCCTTCTGCTATTACCCTCTGCTTCCTACCATCAATCCAATTGTGTATCCAATTTGCCAGCTCTACTTGATTTCCATGCAATCTAGCCTTCCAGAGCAGTCCACCACATGGAGCCTTATCAAAAGGCCTAACTGAAATCCATATAGGCCACATCTACCACTACATTTTCAATTTCTGGATCATCCAAACGTTTGCTTGATTGAAAAACACAATATTGGAAATGCTACCAAGTGCTTGTGGCTTTGAAATCATTTGTTTCTCTGGCCTGACATTTTACATCAGATAAGGAGGTACCAAATCCATGATAATGTCTTAACTGCAAGCTCAAACTCTCCCCTCCCCCTACACTGTTACACCAAACTAACAGTTTTAATATCTCTGCATATTGTTTATTTAAAACCCTCATTCATCTCCAATGGCCAAAACTATAATCAATAACTTTGCCACCACAGAGTTTGACTTCCTCTGCCTTTCAAAGTAGCCTTCACATTATCAATCCACTTTAAGCTTGACCTAACCCAAATGCCACATCTGCAAACTCCATACATTTATAAATTCCAATTCCACTCACCCTGCTGAACCTTCTTCAAGTCAGATTGCAGCCTGTTAGTGAATTTGAGCTCAAGCCACATTTTCCTTGGGTTTGAGTTTATTGACTGAATAGTCACAACCCCCCAGCATCACCTGTTCTTCTTTTCTATTCCTACAACCACTTAATTATTAACCCCAATCAGCAGCTTAACACTTGTTATACTGCCTCCCAGTAGCCCAATACAAATATTTAAATTGGTCCATGGTCTTAGCTATCCACCTTCTTGCCTATCATTCCCCCTTACTTCACCACTTGGTCTGTACTCCTGTCCTTAGAAACATTTTAAGTAGCTTTCTTCACCTTACCAGGCCTCTCTGTTTTTGAGGATTTTCTTTTTGATTGACTATTGAATCACCATTCCTGCTTGCTCTGGGATTACTTTGTATGTCTGTGAGGTGTTTCAGGTCACAACTCCTGCAGTATTTAATCCATTCATTAAATAATTAAATAATTTAAATAAATACATTGAAACCTGCCTTTCCTTTTCTATTCATTCTTGCATCCTGTTTTTTCCAAAGTTTATTGTTTTAATTTAGCTTTGTTTGAACTACCCTCAACTCACCTTAACCTCATTATTCTTGAGATTTTATCAGGGATTTGGAATTATCAGATTGGATACATCTTGGATATATCTGTATATTGTAAAATCTTTTGCATTGATTGCATAACACTTGATATCTTTTTGACTGTTTTGCAGGGCAGTTTCACCATCTGCCATCAACTCTTGATACTGAATCAGTCCTTGAAGACCAGAATGTGTCAGTGATAGAAAACTTAGCCAATAGCTGCAAAGCACTCATTTCAGGGCTATTGTGTGGTGAAGTTATTCAATGGGAAGTTGGATTTGATCTTCAATCCTATCTTCAGCGCACAGCCAATAGTAATGTGGAAGATCTGTGGAGTGAAACAATCCATCACTTGGCAGCTAAGTCTATCATCAGAGATTTTGAACAAATGGCTGAAAGAGAATGTGAAATTGAATATGGTAAGAATTCAGCAGGATATACATACTGAAGTGAGCACATGATACACATCAAATACATAGAGACAGTAAACTATATGATGAAGAGTGAATGTGTTTCTGAGTGACAGGATAGGATTTATTTCTCTTCAGAAGAGCAGGCTGTGTGTAGAATCAGGAAGGGAGTTTCAGCAGTGGTGAAGAGCAAGGATAACCCTACTGCCTGGAACTGGATTAAGCTTAGGAACAGGAGCAGACCATTCAGCTCTTGAACTGAAACTGATGTTTTAGATCATGGCTGTTTACCAATCTCAGCTCTCTGGGATAGACAATTTCAAAGTTTCAGTCACATTTGATTGTAAACATTTCTCCTCACCTTCATTCTAAGGTGGCACAGTGGCTCAGTGGTTAGCACTGCTGCCTCACAGCACCAGGGTCCCAGGCTCGATTCCAGCCTTGGGTGACTGTATGTGTGGAGTTTGCACATTCTCCCCGTGTATGCGTGGCTTTCCTCTGGGTGCTCTGGTTCCCTCCCACAGCCCAAAGATGTGCAGGTCAGGTGAATTGGCCATGCTAAATTGCCCATAACATTAGGTGCATTAGTGAGAGGGAAATGGGACTGGGTGGTTTACTCTTCAGAGGGTCGGTGTGGACTTGTTGGGCTGAAGGGCCTGTTTCCACATTGTAAGGAATCTAATCTAAATGGCTTGCTCCTTATTCTGAGGCTGTGCCTCCTATTTCTGGACTCTATGTGAAAGCCTTAGGGACAAGGGCACTGGAGCCCTTGTGGTGCAATGGTAATGATCTTACCTCTGAGCCAGAAGCCTTGGGTTCAAGTCCCACCTGTTCAACCCAGATCAGGTTGATTTAGAAATTATCTGGACAAGAAATGCAAGTCTCTTTGTATGTCAACAGGATTTGTATTGGTGGAGACAATCAGTGGAGGTGAGATGGCACAGAAGGGTGTAGACTTTTGTTCCAGTGGTGGTGGGAACTCATGCCTGACTACCAGGCCCTTAGCAGAATAAGAAAGAATGTAAAGTTGAACACTTTTCTTTATTTCTTTATGCTTCTGTCTTTATATACTGTGTTCAGAGGAGATTCACGAGAATGGTTCCAGAAATGAAACGCTTAATATATGAGGAACATTTTAAGGACTCTGGATTTATACTTGATGGAGTTTAGAAGGATAGTTGGGGAAGGGGGGGAGGGGTGGTGGATCTAATTGAAGCATATGGAATACTGAATGGCCTGGACAGAGCAGATTTTGGGAAGATATTTCCATTGGTAGGAGAGACTTGGACCCAATGGCAAAGTAGACTCAGTGGGCTGAATGGATTAATTTCTGCTCCTATGTTTTATGGTCTTATTGTTTTGATTTATTTTTATATGTTTTAAGATGGTGTCAGAGAGTGGTGATGCTTTACAATGTTTTTGACTGTCTTCTGTAACAAGATACACATGACAATACTATTTCTGTCGTGTTCTTTCCCATTCTCTCAGCCTTTCCAAATAACCTCAAAGTTTCTTTGCATCATTTTCATAACACACGTTCTCAGTCAGGTTGTTGTCATCTCAAAACTTGAAACTATTTAATTTAGTCCCACATCTAAATCATTGATAGAAATTGTGAATAGTCTAAGAATCATTTAGGCCTGAGATGAAACGTTTTCTTCACTCAAAGGGCAGTGAAACTGTGGAAATATCTGCCACAGAAAAAGCTGTTGAGGCCATGCCACTGAATATATTCCAGATAAGAGGCAGGTACATTTCTAGACTTTAAAGGTATTAAGGGGTATGAGTGAGAAAGGAATATGGCATTGAGGTAGAGGTTTAGCCATGATTGTACTGAGTAGTGGAGCAGACTCGAAGGGCCAAGAGGATTACTTCTGTTCCTATTTTCTATGTATTGTTTCCTGTGGCTTCATCTGAGCTACATCAACAGAAGGGAGAACTTGGCGATATAGCTATTCCACATTATTGCAACACTTTTTAAAAACAAATGTTATTGTATACATCTGGAGCATGTAGGACCAGAACCCAGGCCTTCTACCTCAGAGCTATGGACACTATCACTGCACCACAAAACTCTCTTACAACATTTTTTAATATCCAGAAGTGCTTTTACACAAAACTGAACAGTTTTGCAACATTTTATTAATTAATTGATCCAACTACAACAGCTGAATTTAATTGCAGATCTCCATTTGTTTAGTAACTGATGGGATGTGTCACTTTCTGTTACCCAGTTGTGAGGAATTGCAAATTGACAGAAATGTTATTCACACGATATTTATCATGCGGTAATCTTTATGTTTTTACTAAATCAGTTTTCCATTTTGCATTGGTAAATAATGGAGGGGGAGAGATTGTGAATGTAAATACCGTCTGTACAATGACCTGACCAATACTAAACTTAAATAGTCAGGAAACTTGTAAATATATTTATTTTGTTTTTCGATTGCAGGTTCTGGAAGGAGATACCAACTGAATGCAATTCACACTAGCAAGGCGTGCAATATCATTAGCAAGTACACAGCTTTTGTACCAATGTATCTGGACAACAATGAATACCTGACAAATATTATAGCATGTTCAAACACAGGTACTGTTGTCATGTGAGCTACTTGATTTACTATCAATCAAATCCTCAGTCTGTGATAATACGACAGTAAAATGTCAGCATTCTGTATATCTTATGAAAGTCTTTTTTTCCCCAAAGGTCAGATGAGCATTTACATACCTGTATTTTCTTATTTAACCAGATTAGTGTTGGCATTCTTTTATGAGTGCAGACCTTGTATCATTCTTTTATGAGTGCGGACCTTGTATCATTCCTTTATCAGTGAGGATTCTGTATCATTCCTTTACCAGCGCGGACCCTGTATCACTCCTTTATCAGCGCGGACCCTGTATCACTCCTTTACCAGCGCGGACCCTGTATCACTCCTTTACCAGCGCGGACCCGGTATCACTCCTTTACCAGCGCGGACCCGGTATCACTCCTTTACCAGCGCGGACCCGGTATCTTTCCTTTATCAGTGCGGACTCTGTATTATTGGCAGTTGATTCATGCCCTGACAACATGAATACTGAAAACATGAAAGCTTCTGTTTATAAAAGATAGAACAAAGAGACATATCCATCCTGAGCAGAATGAAATTGTAAACCTGTTTAAAGCTGTCAACAGCTCATTTGTAGTGTAGGGTCTGCTCTTGGCTGTGCTGAAATTTTTAGAAGCAGCAGATATAATAATATTACAGTAATCCACCAAAAACAATTCATATTCAAACTTTACTCAACTGTTATTGGAGATGGTACAAAGCTGAGCAAATATTGTATAATTCTTCATTACAATAAGATGCAATTGCTGGATTTCTTCAAAAAATTCCTGCACTAAAATTAATTCATTTTAATCAATTTAATATTTTGTTTGTAGATGCACAATAGATTCAGAGTTGTTACAGAATTGTCAAATTAGACAGTGCAAACTATTAAAACATTTTCTTTGTTTAATGGTGAAATGTTGCTAAAAAGAGGTAAAAGTTGAACCTTATAGTTGTGCAATCATTTAAGACTAGATTTTCAGGGAGGGTTGGCAGACCTCACTTTGCCCCATCCCATGTACATAAATCAGTATGAGCCCACAGAGGACAGAGGATGAACCTGGCCCACAGCCATACCATTCTGTGGGCCGCTAAATCATTGCAGGTTGGGACGTTTGCTCCTCACTGGCAGAAAGTTCCACTGTGTGGAGATGCTAGCCAATTTGATTGGCTGGCAACTCTAACAATCCTGATAGTGCAGAGCTCAGTCATGAGCACTGCTGGTACTGCAGTTTGGTCCACATAGAGTCTCTTGCAAAAAGGGTGAACTCAGGGATGGTTGGGAAGGTGATGACCTCAGGATCCATATATCTTACAAGCCAACTCCAACAGAAAACTCACCTGGTGCTTTATGTAATATCCAGGCCATACCTCTTTTCACCAATGTTTATGTTCTCTAACAAACAAGTATTTTACTCATTATTAATATTTCCAAGTGTGTCATCTGCAACCTCTTCATTGTGTTCAAGTTGAAAATCAACTAAACTTAGAGTCATAGAGGTTGCAGTACAGAAAAAGACCCTTTGGCCCATCAAGTCTGTGATGGTCAAAACTAACAACACTTGGAAAGGAAGGGATCGATCAGTCATAATCAACTCGGAATTGTTAGCGGGTGATTCTTTCTGACTAATTTAATTGAGTTTTTTTTAAAAGATAAAATATATTGATGAGGGTAGTCCAGTTGATGTGGCTGACATGGACTTAAGTAAGGCCTATGACAAGATCCCACATGGAAGGCCAGTCCTAAGGTAAAGACCCATGGCAAGTTGGCAAACTGGATCGAAAATTGGCTTTCCAAAAGCAAGCAAAGGGTGATTGTGGAGGATAGTCTTTTGTAATTGGAAGTTTGTGAGCTTAAGCATACCACAGTGATCCTGTGCTGGGATGCTTGTTGTTTGCTGTTTACATTAAGAACTGGATGTGAATGTAGAAGGTATAATCAGTGAGTTTGTAAAAGACATGAAAATTGGTGGTGTTGTTGATAGTGAGGAGGATGGCTACAGTCTGATATTGATCAGCTGGCAGATGGAACTTACTCCTGATAATTATAAGGTGATGTATTTTGAGAGGTCAAATAAGGGAAAAATATAGATAATAAGTGGTAGGTCCCTTGGCAGTACTGAGGAACAAGGGGGCATTGTTGTGCAAATCCATAGATCCCTGAAGGTGTCAGCACAGGTGAACAAGGTGGTGAAACAAACTTGCCTTCATTAGCCAGAGCATAGAATATTGGAGCAGGCAAGCCTTGTTACAAATTTATAAAATATTGGTGAGGCCACAGATTGAATATTGTGTGCAATGCAATGTTGGTTGGAAGAATAAGATTGCATTGGAGAGGTTGCAGAGGAGATTCATCAAGGTATTGCCTAGGATGAAAACTCTGAGTAATGAGGAATGATTGAAATGTTGGCTTTGTTTTCCTTGGAGCAGAGGATGCTGATGGGAGATCTGTGTGAGGTAGACAAAATTATGAGCGGTATAGACCAAATAGATTGTGAGAATCTTTTCCCCATGACAGAAGTCTAAAAACAGAGGGCATAGGTTTAAGGTGAGGATCAAGTTTTTTAGAAGAGAACGGAAAAAAAATGTTTTTACCTAGAGGGTAGTAGAAATATGAAATGTGCTGTAATAGATGGTTGAGTCAAAAAGTGTGGTGCTGGAAAAGTACCGCAGGTCAGGTAGCTCATCAGCTCATTCCTGCTGAAGGGCTTATGTCAATCTCCTGCTCCTTGGATGCTGCCTGACCTGTTGTGCTATTCCATTCTGATCTCCAGCATCTGCAGTCCACCTGATTAGTAAGGTTAGATCACATAGAATCCAGGGGGAGCTAGCCAGTTGGATAGAAAATTGGCTCGAAGGTAGGATACAGAGGATGGTAAGGGGTTGTTCTTTTAACTGGATGCCTGTGACCAACAGTGTGCCACAAGAATCAGTGCTGGGTCCACTGCTTTTTTGTCATTTATATAAGTGATTCGGTTGTGAATCCAGGAGGAATGGTTAGTAAGTTTGCAGATGACACCAAAATAGGTGGTGTAGTGGACAGTGAAGAAGATTATCTGAGTACAATGGGACCTTGATCAGATGGGCCAATGGGCCAAGGAGTGGCAGATGGAGTATAATTTAGATAAGTGTGAGGTGTTGCATTTTAGTGTGACAAACTAGAGCAGGACTTGCAGAGTTAATGGTAGAGCCTGAGGGAGTGTTGCTGAGCAAAGAGGTGTATGGATGCAGGTGCATAGTTTCTTGAAAGTGGAGACATAGGAAAGGAATGTGGCGAGGTATTTGGCATGCTTGCCTCCATTGATCAGAGCATTGAGTATAAGAGTTGGGACATCATGTTGTGGCTGTACAGGACATTGGTGAGGCCACTTTTAGAATATTGCATTTGATTCTAGTCTCTCTGCTATAGGAAAGATGTTAAACTTGAAAGTGTTCAAAAAAGATTTACAACAATATTGTCAGGATTGGAGGATTTCAGCTATAAGGAAAAGCTGAATAAGTTGGGGCTTTTGTCCCTGGAGTATTGGATGCTGACGAGTGACCTTATAGAAATTTATAAAATCGTGAGGGGCAGGGGAGTCTAGGGGACCTGATGAGTAACATTTTCACACAGGGTGGTCGTGTATTGAGTGAGCTACCAGAGGAAGTGATGGAGACTGGTACAATTCCAACATTTAAAAGGCATCTGATGGGTATATGAATAGGAAGGGTTTAGAGTGATATGGGCCAAGTGCTGACAAATGGGAGTAGGTCAGATTGGGATTTGTGGTTGACTCAGACAAGTTAGGCAGAAGAGTCTGTTTCTGTGCTGTATGAATCTATAATTCTATCCTGAGAGCAAGGTGGAAGAAGGTACTCTGGCATCAATTAAGAAGCATCTGGATGAACACTTAAAATGCTGTCGTAGTCATGGACAAAGTAGGATTAGTGTAGTTTTGTGTTTGCTGGTTGGTATAGGGACAGTGGCGCGAAAGACCGATTTCTATGTTGTATGACTCCATGACTCTATGACTTTATCACCTGACAAAAACCTAACTGTTCGAATCCTGTGCTCCATTGCCTTGTCTGTCTTGGTATCGCAAGTGCACATCTAAATAGTTCCTAAATGTTTTGAGAATTTCTGCCTCTACCACCCTTAAATGCAGTGAGTTCCAGATTCCCACCACACACTTTTGAACCTCCTGCCCCTTACCTTAAATCTAGCCCCTTTGGCATTGATCTCTCCTCAAAGGGAAAGGTTTCTTCCCAACTACCGTATCTATGACCCTCAAAATTGTATACGTCTCAATTATGTCTCCTCTCCATCTCCTCTGCTTCAAACAAAACATCTTCTTTTACAATAAATTATGTTTCAGGACCTAAAACATGTTGAACTCCTTTCTGTGTCTGTTTCACATATTGTTGTAACCATAATTTTGAAATCTTTGATTTTATATTTTGTTATCTTCTTTCCCTGTCTGCTTTAATTGTCTCAGCACTGTGGAATTTTGTACCTTCAGTTATACACTTTGCACCTTCAGAACAGTACAACAATCCTATCAATGTGACATTAGTTATCACTATAATATCAGTATTGTGCCTTCAAAAACCAAATAAAGTTAGAGCACTCCCACCCCGACTCACAGATCTCTGAAAGTTGCCACCCAGGTAAATAGTGCGGTGAGGAAGGCATATGGCGTACTGGCTTTTATTGGTAGAGGAATTGAGTTCCGGAGTCCTGAGGTCATGATGCAGTTGTATAAGACTCTGGTGCGGCCGCATCTGGAATATTGTGTGCAGTTTTGGTCGCCATACTATAGGAAGGATGTGGAGGCACTGGAACGGGTGCAGAGGAGGTTTACCAGGATGTTGCCTGGTATGGAAGGAAGATCGTATGAGGAAAGACTGAGACACTTGGGGCTGTTTTCATTAGAGAAAAGAAGGTTTAGGGGTGACTTGATTGAGGTGTACAAGATGATTAGGGGGTTAGATAGGGTTGACAGTGTGAACCTTTTCCCGCGTATGGAGTCGGGTATTACAAGGGGGCATAGCTTTAAATTAAGGGGGGGTAGATATAGGACTGAAGTTAGGGGTAGGTTCTTCACTCAGCGAGTCGTAAGTTCATGGAATGCCCTGCCAGTAGCAGTGGTGGACTCTCCCTCTTTATGGGCATTTAAGCGGGCATTGGATAGGTATATGGAGGATAGTGGGTTAGTATAGGTTAGGTGGGCTTGGATCGGCGCAACATCGAGGGCCAAAGGGCCTGTACTGCGCTGTATTCTTCTATGTTCTATGTTCTATGTTCTATGTTCTACTACTGCTTCAACAGGACCCTGATCTGGAAACTTTGGGATTAATGTTTTCTGTGGGTGCAATCATACAACACCGACAAGGTGCAACATGAATGGAGGGATTTTTGTTTAAAATTCATGGGACATGGGTGTCTCTGGTTGGTCTGGAGAAGGTGGTGGTGAGCTGCCGCCTTGAACTGAGGTAGTCTATGTGCTATAGGAAGACCCACAATGCAGTTAGGGAGGGAGCTCTAAGAATTTTGACCCAGAGACAGTAAAGGAATGGTGGTATATTTCCAAATGAGGATGGTGAGTGGCTTGGAGGAAATTTTTCAGAAGGTGGTGTTCCCATGTATCTGCTGCCCTTGTTCTTCTAGAAGAAGTGGTAATGGGTTTGAAAGGTGCTGTCTAAGGACCTTTGGCAAATTCCTGCTGTGAATCTTGTAGTTGGTATACACTGCTGCAACTGACTTGTGTCTTGTAGATGGTGGCCAGCCTTTGGGGAGTTAAGAGGTGAGTTACTTCCTGTAGTATTCTGAAAATCTGACCTGCTCTTGTTAGTATTATATTTGATACAGAGAATCCAGTTCAGTTTCTAGTCAATGGCAATCCCCATGGTGTGGTTAGTGATGATAGGATTCAGTGATGGTAGTGCTATTCAATGTCATGGGGTGGTGGTTAGATTGTCAGAGATTCATGGTGTCCTACCACATGGAGACAAGCCCTTTGGCCCAAACTGGTCCACGCTGACCAAAATGTCCATCAATGCTAACCCCATTTCCCTGCACGTGGCCCATATCCTTCTAATCCTTTCCTCCCCATGTATTTGTTCAAATGCCTTTTAAATGTTGTTAATGTACCCACGGCAACCATTTCTGCTGGCAGCTCATTCCATATGCGTACCACCCTCTGTGTAAAAAAGGTTGCCCTGCAGGTTCCCTTTTATTCTTTCCCCTCTAAACTTAAACTGATGCCCTCTAGTTCTCGATTACCCAACCCTGGGAAAAAGACTGAGTGCATTCACCCTATCCATGCTTCTCATAATCTTATACATTTCTATAAGATTCCCCCCTCAGAATCCTATGCTCTAAAGAAAAATGTCCCCCTTTAACTCAGACATTGAGTCCAGGCAACATCGTTGTAAGTTTCTTCTGCACTCTTTCCAGTTTAATGACATCCTTCCTATAGCAAAGTGATCAAAGCTGAACACAATACTCCAAGTGCAGCCTCACTAATGTTCTGTATAACTACACCATAGCTTCCCAACTTCTAAACTCAGTGTCCTGACTGATGAAGGCCAGTGTCAAAAGAACCATGCATCTGAACACCAAGGTCCCTCTGTTCCACTACATTACTTAAGGCCCTACTATTCACTATGAAAACTATACCTTGATTTGACTTTCCAAAATGCAAGACCTCACCCTTATCTATATTAAACTCCATTTGCCATTTCTCGGCCCACTTCCTCAGCTGATCAAGATCCTGCTGCAATTTCTGATAACCTTCCTCAGTGTCCACAATACCACCTATTTTACTATCATCAGCAAACTTATTAATCATGCCTTGCACATTCTCATCCAAATCATTGATATAGATAACAAACAGTAATGGGCCCAGCACCGACCCCTGAGGCACTCCACTTGTAACAGGACTCTAGCCTGACAATCATCTGTCCACTATTACCATCTGCTTCCTACCATCAAACCAATTGTGTATCCAATTTGCCAGCTTCCCCTGCAGTCCATGCAATCTAACCTTCCAGAGCAGCTTACCATGTGGAACCTTATCAAAGGCCTTATTGAAACCCATATAGACTATGTCTACTGCCCTGCCCTCATCAACCTTCCTGGTCACTTCATCATAGAATTCGAATAAAAGTGTCTCTTATTGCAGATTGTTATTGCCTGGCATTTGTGTGCTGAAAACTGGCATATAACATTTGTTAGATTAGATTACAATCTAAAAAAATGTAATCTAATCTAACAAATGTTATATGCCAGTTTTCAGCACAAACTTGGATATTATCCATATCTTGTTGCATTTGAACATGGTCTACTTCAGTATCTTTAGGAAGAAAGAGTAGAATTCTATGAGGAAGAACTCTGAAATTAGAAGAGGTCAAAATTTAGGTATATCTCTTTGAATAGAAATTACCAAGACTTGATAATTTCCTATTTATTCTGACCTGGATATTCATGCAGTATTTACTCAGAGCTAAAGAATAGTACCATATTCCACAGTGTGCACAGCTGCAGTCATGTTTTGCAGCTTAAAACAGGTTTGTTTTCCATTCAGAAGGGGAGATAGATTTTTAATTAATTTCAAATGAATTGAAACACATTGTAAATTTGGTGACACTGCATTGGCCTCATTCTGTTCTAACTCTTTCAGCTGGAACAAAATGGAACAATCAAAGGAGGTCACGCTCTGGAAGCTGCAGGCACAGAGATTACTCTATTGGTCTTGGCCGTTCTCAATCTGAATACGAAGCTGATGGAGTTGACGATGGCTTTTCCACTTTATGTAAGGCACAGAAATATTTATATTTTGCCTATTGTGCAAGCAGAGTTAATGAAAATGCTTCCAACCATGTTTTAACAGACAGGACTTTATTGAAATTGACAATTAATATAAGCCTTTGAACTTTGGCATTTCTGCTCTGAAATATATTTCCTCAAACCTTTCTCTTCTGATGTTGTCTTGAGTACGTGAATTTATAAATCCTGAGTGTGCAATGTTCTTCCTGAGAAGAGGATTCATAGAACCCCAACAGTGTGGAAGCAGGCCATTTGGCCCAATGATTTCACACCAACCCTCCAAAGAGCAGACTCATCCCCATCCTATTCCTGTAGCTCTATATTTCCCATGGCTAATCCACCTAAACTGCACACCTTTGGACTGTGGGAGGAAACCGGAGCACCCGGAGGAAACCCACACGGACACAGGGAGAATGTGCAAACTCCACACAAACACTCGCTCGAGGATGGAATCAAACCTGGGTCCCTGGCATTGTGAGGTAGCAGTGCTCACCACTGAACCACCATGCTGCCCCTACTCTATTGATGAGTTGCTTCACTCAGCTTCAATCTGTTGCAGCTGTTGGTTTTCTGGCTTCACTATTCAGTTTGAGGGACAAAGTCAAGAGGAACAATTGCAATCACGTTAATCCAATTTAATGTTTTGTTCATAAATCTTATCTAACGAAAGAAAATGTTCCCTGAAGGATAGCAGTGTAAAAAAAACATGTTTCAGAGCAGGACTGAGCAATCAATTTGTCAGTTAGGTTGCCACAGAAATATCATCTCGGATACTTGGGAAAAATATCAGTCTTGGATCATTGATTGTAATCACAAGGTGAGCAAAAACTGTCCTGGAGCACGTGTTGGAATGTTGCTTACTTGTAAAAGGCTGCAGTCTGTGTGGTGAAAATTATCCAAACTGTCGATAAGGAATTTACATAACGGTGTTGTCATATTACAAGATGATTTCATTTAAAGATTTTCTCATTGGATAATGGTGCTGCTGGCTGGGCCAACATTTATTATCCCTCTCTTATTGTCCTGGAGAGTTGATATTTTGTAATCGTGAATCATTGCAGTCCTTGGTGTGTAGATAGACCCACAATGCCATTAGGGAGGGAATTCCAGGAGTCTGACCCAGTGACAGTGAAGAAAAAGCAATATATTTCCAAGTCAGGATGGGGAATGGCTTGGAGGGGAAATGTCAGATTGCAGTGTTCCATGTATCTGCTGCCCTTGTCATTGTACATGGAAGTAGCCATGGGTTTGGAAGGTGCTGTTGACAGAGGCTTGGTGAATCAATAATTTGCCTTCAACTCCATGAGCTTCAGTTTTAATCAAAAGTCTGTTTTGAGGGACTATGTTAAGTATCTTCTGAAAATCCAAATAAATACCATTTCCCAAAGACTTTCCCTACGTCTTTAGCCACCTTTACACAAACGTCAATCAGATTCTTCACGTTATCTAATCTCAACAATTCCATACTGGTGATTCTATTTCAGAAAGTTACATTGTGAAGGATAAAACTGAATCCTATCTCCTCTAATTTGTTTGTGTATTTATATAAACTGACACATTACCCACACACACCAAGACCTGCCATTTCAGTTTGTATTGATTTATAGGGGGCTCAAGAGAATAGAAAGTTAGTACCCACTGTCTGTGTATCAGTGTTCATTGTTGCCTATTTGGAAGGTGGTTCTAGATTAGAGTGGTGCTAGAAAAGCACAGCAGTTCAGGCAGCATCTGAGGAGTAGGAAAATCAACGTTTCGGGCAAAAGCCCTTCATCAGGAATGTTCCACTCAAAAGCGACATTTCCTGAACCAAGAGAATTCCGAAGAGTGTAGTTGGGGATGAATTTTTAAGTGAGTTTGGAAACGCAATGCCAAATTTGGGTCCTGACCTCATGTCTCAGTAGTGTTGTTCACATGATGTTATCGTTAAACGTAAATCTCTAATTCAGCAAGAGGTGAAATTAGTCCTCAATTAGTGCTAATGAATACCTCCAAGGAATGCATGCCTGATGCAATTAGCAAAGGTAGACAGTAACCAGGGTACGGCTGTGCTGCATGGTCACAGAGAATGGGTAGTGCCTCAGAGAGTAGCAGCAGAGTGACCTGAAGTTGTGGGTGAATGAGGCACTGAACACATTTGAGTACAAGATTCTTGGAGGTACAACAACGATAAACTTACACTTTGCCCTTTTTCCGATTGTGAACTCAATAGCGATGTAATGGCATGAATCGGTTTGTTCACATATTTGTTGAAATCTCTCCTGAATATTACACCAGCACATTTAGAGTCATAGAGTCAAAGAGATGTACAGCATGGAAACAGACCCTTTGGTCTAACCCGTCCATGCCAACCAGATATCCCAACCCAATCTGGTCCCACCTGCCAACCCAATCTGGGCCCATATCCCTCCAAACCCTTCCTATTCAAATGCCTCTTAAATATTGCAATTGTACAAATCTCCACCACTTCCTCTGGCAGCTCATTCCATACATGTACCATCCTCTTTGGAAGTTCTGAAAGGATTTTAATGGCATATCAGAGTACAATAAAGAACTCAGCCCTTCGAGTCTGTTTCGTTATTCAACATGATCATGGCTGATCTGACCTTCACCTCAACTCAACATTTCTGCATCTCCCTAATCATCTTTTATGACCTTGGATATGAATTAGAAGTGAACAAGTTCCTTGTTTCTTCCCCCACCTTCACTTTCAAAATTGCAGCATGCCCCCCTGAGTGATTGGGACCAGAGATGAGCTCTGTGGACTATGACTTGGACACTGGAGTGGGGAGTACCATAGCTGGAGCATTAGTCAGACCTGTGGAAGTAGCTCACTATCCGGTTAGTTATTTACACTGGGTCCCCTTCAGGAGGTAGGGAGCAGCCAGAGAGGAAGGATCCAGCTGGGAGACTGTCACATTTCACTGTATAGTTTCATGCAATGAACAGCTTCATTCAGATGCAGGGAGAATGTCACTGAGCCACAAGTTGGCCAATTGATTGCTGCCTTGTTGAAACAGGAAGAAAGTCCTCTCTTGATGTTTCCCACTTTTACATTAACAGGCCTTCCACAAAAACGCTTATTCCTCACACCCACTTCCCCCTTAAACCTGTCTGTCTCCAGAGACTGGTAAAATGCAGCCCCCTGTTTCTGATTCAGTATTCATTCCAGGGAATGTCAGGCATACTGACAACTTGCTCTGTGTTGATGGAAAGCAATTATTCACCATATTTCCATTTCTGTATTTAATTTGACAATATCTGTCAGGGTGAAAGCAAAGGCTGCTGGTATAGGGAATGCTGGATGACTAAAGAAATTGAGGGTTTGGTTAAGAAAAAGAAGGAAGCATATGTCAGGTACAGACAGGATAGATCAAGTGAATCCTTAGAAGAGTATAAAGGAAGTAGGAGTATACTTTAAAAGGGAAATCAGGAGGGAAAAACGGGGACATGGCAAATAGAATTAAGGACAATCCAAAGGGGTTTTGCAAATATATTAAGGAGAAAAGGGTAACTAGGGAGAGAATAGGGCACCTCAAAGATCAACAAGGTGGCCTTTGTGTGGAGCCACAGAAAATGGGGGATATACTAAATGAATATTTTGCATCAGTATTTACTGTGGAAAAGGATATAGGAGATATAGACTATAGGGAAATGGATTGTGACATCTTGCAAAATGTCCAGATTACAGAGGAGGAAGTGCTGGATGTCTTTAAATGGTTAAAGGTGGATAAATCCCCAGGACCTGATCAGAACTCTGTGGGAAGCTAGAGAAGGGATTGCTGGGCCTCTTGCTGTGATATTTGTATCATCGATAGTCACAGGTGAGGTGCTGGAAGACTGGAGGTTGGCAAACGTGGTGCTACTGTTTAAGAAGGGCGGTAAAGACAAGCCAGGGAACTATAGACCAGTGAGCCTGACCTCGGTGGTGGGCAAGTTGTTGGAGGGAATCCTGAGGGACAGGATGTACATGTATTTGGAAAGGCAAGGACTGATTAGGGATAGACAACATGGCTTTGTACGTGGGAAATCATGTCTCACAAACTTGATTGAGTTTTTTGAAGAAGTAACAAAGAGGATTGATGAGGGCAGAGCAGTACATGTGATCTATATGGACTTCAATAAGACGTTTGACAATGTTCCCCACGGGAGACTGATTAGCAAGGTTAGATCTCACGGAATACAGGGAGAACTAGCCATTTGGATATAGAACTGGCTCAAAGGTAGAAGACAGAGGGTGGTGGTGGAGGGTTGTTTTTCAGACTGGAGGCCTGTGATCAGTGGAGGACCACAAGGATCGGTGCTGGGCCCTCTACTTTTTGTCATTTACATAAATGAATTGGATGCGAGCATAAGAGCTACAGTTAGTAAGTTTGCAGATGACAGCAAAATTGGAGATGTAGTGAACAGCGAAGAGGGTTACCTCAGATTACAACAGGATCTGGACCAGATGGGCCAATGGGCTGAATATTATGTTGGTATAGGATATTTATTTTAGGAAAAAAAGTTTTCAGGTACAATGTAGGCTCCTTGAAAACTGATAAAGATGATAGAGTCATAGAATCATAGAGATGTACAGCATGGAAACAGACCCTTCGGTCCAACCCATCCATGCCAACCAGATATCCCAACCCAATCTAGTCCCACCTGCCAGCACCCGGCCCATATCCCTCCAAACCCTTCCTATTCATATACCCATCCAAATGCCTCTTAAATGTTGCAATTGTACCAGCCTCCACAAAGGGTTCAGAAAAGATTTACAAGGATGTTGCCAGGACCAGAGGATCTGAGCTACAGGGAGAGGCTGAACAGGCTGGGGCTGTTTTCCCTGGAGCATCGGAGGCTGAGGGGTGACCTTATAGAGGTTTTCACAATTATGAGGGAATGGATAGGATAAATAGGCAAAGACTTTTCCCTGGGGTTGGGGAGTCCAGAACTAGAGAGCATAGGTTTAGGGTGAGAGGGGAAAGATATAAAAATGACGAATGGCGCAACTCTTTCGCATAGAGGGTGGTACGTGTATGGAATGAGCTGCCAGAGGATGTGGTGGAGGCTGGTACAATTGCAACATTTAAGAGGCATTTGGATGGGTATATGAACAGGAAGGGTTTGGAGGGATATGGTCCGGGTGCTGGCAAGTGGGACTAGATTGGGTTGGGATATCTGGTCGGCATGGACGGGTTGGACCAAAGGGTCTGTTTCCGTGCTGTACTTCTCTATGACTCTATGACATCCACAATCAGTCACTCCCTTCACAATTGATATACAGCAGCAGCAACGTGTACTAGCCACAAGATGCACTGTTGAAATTCACCAAGGCTCCTTAGACAGCGCCTTCCAAACCCATGGCCACTTCCATCTCGAATGACAAGTATATGGGAACACCACCATCTGCAAGTTCCTCTTGGAGCTACTTAACATTCTGAGTTGGAAATATATCGCTATTCCTTCATTGTCACTGGGTCCAAATCCAAAGGGTAATACCAATCAACCTAAAGCATGTAAACTACAGTGCTTCAACAGGGTAGTTTACCACCACCACCTCAAAGGACAATAAATGCCGACCCAGCCAGTGATGGTCACAAGTGAATGATTTAAAATAAAACCTTCTGTCCATGGTTCACATGTTTATATCGAGCACCTGCAGGTTTTTGTGATCTCGTTACACAGTGTGCTTGAAGTGATATAAATTATTTTCACCCATTGGCCATGCACATCTGGTAGCCTAGCTCAGGATAAAACTAGTTGTACATGGAGAATATGATACCAGTAATCATGAAACTGATTATCTCATGTGTTAAACTTCATCCTGACCTTCTGTCTGACCTTCTGTTACTTTCACCGCAGAACAGATGAGTATTACCAAACAGATGTTTTGTTGCAGAATTTCACTCTGAGCTTAGCAGTTCTGATGTAATACTCAGGGTTGATCTGCTGAATATAAGGCAATCTCATACTCGCCGAGCTATCCATGTGTGACTGTAAGCCTGTGACCCATGGAATATTCCTGCTTTTACAGAATACCGATGCATTGGTCTCACTGAATCTAAAGCTACAATTTAAAATAAATTATATGCAAATTTGCTTTTAAAACATTCTTCAATTAGAAATCAATATAAGGTTGATCCTGTAACCTATTCCCAGCCGTGGAGCTGTGTACATGCAGTGAGTATGGGCTGGATGTTTTAGTTGAAATGGAATAAGTTTGATTAAGAAGGCTAGTCAAAGGTCAAAGCTGTGGCCATGGGTACTGGCATGGGCCCCAGTTACACTGTCTCTCTGTGGGGTATGTGGAACATTCCTTGTTCCAGTCCTATTCAGCCCCCACTCTCAACTCTTTCTGCAGTACATCGATGATATCTTCGCTGTTGCTTCCTTGTCGTGTCCAGAATTGGAAAGGTTTATTTACTTTGCTTCCAATTTCCAACTGTTCTCACCTGGTCCATCTCTTACTCTTCCCTTTCCTTCCTCAGTATCTCTGTTCCCATTTCTGGAGATAAGCTGGCCACCAATATCCACTACAACCTACTGACTCCTACAGTTACCTTCGCTATGCATTCTTACATCTTCCTGTAAAGTCTGTATTCCATTCTCCCAACTCCTCCATCTCCAGTGCATCTATTCTGACGATGCCAGCTTTGACAACAAAGGCTCCAAAGTGTCGCATCTTTTTCCTCAACCAAGGATTCCCCAGCATGTTGTTGACAGTGCCCTCAGCTGGGTCTGACCCATCTCCTGCACTTCCGCCCTCACCCCCTCTCTTCCCTCCCACAACAGTGATAGGGTTGCCCACGTCTTTACCTACCATCCCCCCAGCATCCACATCCGGAGGATCATTAGCTGCTATTTCTGCCATCTAGGTGGGATGTCACCGTCATTCCCTGCCCCCCTTCCACAGGGACCGTTCACTCCGGGACACCCTGGTCCACTCTTCCTTCACTCCCAACACTCCCCTACAGACTTACAGCACCTTCTCTTGCAATTGCAAGAGGTGTAACACCTGCTCATTTACCTCCTTCCTCCCTCATTATCCAAGGACCCAAACACACCTTCCCGGTGAAGCAGCACTTTACCTGCACTTCTCACAATCTAATGTACTGCATTCACTGTTCATAATGTGGTCTCCCCTCCACTGGGGAAACGAAGTATAGACTGGGTGACTGTTTCGTGAACATCTACGTTCTGCCCAAAAGAAAGACCCTGAGTTTCTAGTTGCCTGCCACTTCAATAGACCACCCTGTTCCCTGGCCAACATCTCTGTCTCAGACTTGCTGCAGTGCTCCAGTGGAGTTCAGTCCAAACTGGAACAACAAGAACTTATTTTCCACTTGGGAACTGTAGTCTTCTGGACTTCATATCAAGTTCAACAATTTCAGGGCTTAAGGCACCTTTTCCCACATCCTTAACCCCACCTCCTACACACCAGGCCTTGTTATTACATGGACTGCCATACACACAACCAATTGTCAGTCACTATTAGCCCCATTAACAGCTACTCATTGTCCCAGGCTGACCTTTGCTCTCTCCTCTGTCTGTCCAACTGTTGTCTCTCTTTGGCCTCTGTCTCCACCTATTGTTTATTTTCCCTGTCCTCTCCCATTTTACAGAGGAACCTCGATTATCTCAATATCAATTATCCGAATATCGGACTATCCAAAGGAGATCTCAAGGTCCCGATAGAAACATTATATCAAAGACATGTTTCCATCACTGATCACATCTTTTGTTTACAATGGTTAAACAGGCACCATCTCCGAATGATTGACCTCCCGCCCTATCTCTCTCCCCCAACACTTTCCCTGGTGTTTTACAGAGCGGTGTACCCTAAAATCCCCTTCCTCAGATACTCTCTCTAACATTGTCCTGTACAAGGCAAAGGTAGAACCTTCGAGGAGAAAGTGAGGTCTGCAGATGCTGGAGATCAAAGTTGAAACTTTATTGCTGGAACAACACAGCAGGTCAGGCAGCATCCAGGGAACAGGAGATTCCGTAGAGAGAGGCAGAGAGCTTCTTCAAGGAAGGCATCCTTGTAAGAGGATTCGCAGTAGGTTGAAATCTTCGAGGAGAAAGTGAGGTCTGCAGATGCTGGAGATCAAAGTTGAAACTTTATTGCTGGAACAACACAGCAGGTCAGGCAGCATCCAGGGAACAGGAGAATCTCCTGTTCCCTGGATGCTGCCTGACCTGCTGTGTTGTTCCAGCAATAAAGTTTCAACAAAGGTAGAACCTGTCAAAAAGTTGCACTAAAAGGTTGTGTGTGTGCTACGTGTGACATGCTATTTGGAGACTCACCCCCCAAAAGGCAGCAGCAGCAGCATCCTTGTTGTTGGTGTCCAGTCTGGCTGCCCCGGAGCGGGGGTGGGAGTGGGTGGGGGGTGCAGTGTTGGACAGGGGGCGCAGGCAGGGGTTGATGTTGGACAGGGTTGGGGGGGCTTGCGCGCTGTGCTGCTGCCTCATCTCCTGAATGGGGAGCAGACTTAAAAAAAACTCTGAGCCCCAGAGGAAAGGCATTTAATCGATTAACCGAACAAAATAGTGCCATCCATCTCGTTCGGATGATCGAGGTTCCTCTGTATACCTAGCTGCCATCAGTTGTGAAGATAGGTCATTGGACCCAAAACATTATTTCTGCTTTCTCTCCACAGATGCTGCCAGATTTGTTGAGTTTTTCTCAGGAATTTGTGTTTTTGTTTCTGATTTCCAGTATCCATTGTTCTTTCAGTTCTCTGATTAAGAAATAACTCTGCCACCAGTGAATGATAAATTATGTTTCATGAGAAAGATTTTTCATAGAATCATAGAATCCCTACAGTGTGGAAACAGGCCCTTCGGCCCAACAAGTTCACACCGATCCTCTGAAAAGTAACCCAGCCAGCTAGTAGTTCCCCTACTACTCAACATTTACCCCTGAATAAGGCACCTAACCTACACATCCTGAACACTGTGGGCAATTTAGCATGGTCAATTCACCTAATCTGAACATCTCTGGATTATGGGAGGAAACCGGAGAAACTAAGGAAGCCCATGTAGACACTGGGAGAATGTGCAAACTCCACACAGACAGTCTCCTGAGGCTGGAATTGAACCCAGGTCCCTGCTGCTGTGAGGCAGCAGTGCAAAGCCACCATGTACAGTCTTTATCATAATGTTAGATAGGGGAGTGTTTGAAAAGTCACTTAACAGCCAATAAGCAAATTTTAAGCACTCTGGCATGTTCATTCATAGGACCAGTATTTATTAACCATCCCTAGTTGCCCTTAAGAGGATGGTGGTGAACAGGTCATATATTTCCAAGTCAAGATGGTGAGTGGCTTGGAGGGAAACTTGCAGGTGATGGTGTTCTCATATATCTGCTTCCCTTGTCCTTCGAGATGTTAGTGTCCTGGCTTTGGAAGATGCTGTCTGAGGATCTTTGAATTTCTGCAGTGCATCTTGTAGATAGGACACACTACTGCAACTGAGCATCACTGATAGAGGGAGTGAACATTGAAGTTGGTGGGTGGAGTAATAATCAATTGGGCTACGTTTTTCATGCATGGTGTTACAATTTTTGAATGTTATTGGAAAAGCAGTCATCCAGCTTTGGAGAGTAGGAGATGAGTTATTTGTTGCAGGATTCCTAGCCTCTGACTTGCTTGTCAGGATACTAAATATATGGCTAGTCCAGCTCAGTTTATCATCAAAAGTAATCTCCAGCATGTTGATAATAAGGGATTCAATGATATTAACATCATTGACTGTGAAGGTATTTGATTGGTTAGATTGTCTCTTGTAGGAAGTGGCATTTCCTGGCATTCACTAAGCGAGAATATTACTTGCTACTTGTTGGCCCAAGCCTGCTTATTGTCCAAATCTCGTTGCATTTGAACATTGGTTGCTTCAGTATCTGAGGAGCTGAACATTGTGCAATTGTCAGCGAACACCCCTACTTCTGATCTTATGATGGAGGGAAAGTCACTGATGAACTCAAGATGGTTGGACCTAGGACACTATCCTGAGGAACTCCTGCAGAGATGTCCTGAAGCTGAGATGACTGACCTCCAACAATTGCAACCATCCTCTTTTATGCCAGGTATGAGTCCAACCAGCAGAGAGATTCTTCATTGATTCCAATTGACTCCAGTTTTGCCTGAGACTCTTTGATGCCACACTTGGTCAAATGCTGCTTTAATGTCAAAGGCTGGCATTCTCACCTCACCTCTGGAATTAAGCTCTTTTGTCAATGCTTGGACAAAGTTTGAATGATGTCAGGAGCCAAATGGTCCTGGCAGAACCCAAGCTGAATATCTGTGAGCAAATGCTGCATAATATTACTATCGATTACCCCGTTAATCACTTTCCTGTGGTTGAAGAATGTAATCAATCTGAGAGATAAAGAAAGATTTGCATTTATATAGTGTCTTTTGCATCCACAGACTGTATTAAATGATTTACAGCTAATCAAAAAAAACCCCAAAGAACTGCAGATGCTGGAAATAAGAAACAAATATAGAAATTGCAGAAAAAACTCAGCAGGTCTGGCAGTATCTGTAGCGAGAGAAACAGGGTTAACATTTTGAGTTCAGCGACTTGTCCTCTTCTGAAGAAGGGCCTCTGAACTCCAAACATTAACCCTGTTTCTCTCTCTACAAATGCTGCCAGACCTATCAATTTTCTCCAGGGTTATAAAGATGAGGCAGGAACAGGATACTGATTGAGGATGATCAGCCATGATTTTCTCCAGCATTTTCTGTTTTAGTTTCTGGTTTTCAGCTAATGTCAGTTATGTTTACCTGGGTGTTGTATAAAACCTGACAGCCAAATCTTTCACAGCAAGATCCCACATACCTCAAAGTGCTGACAAACAGACAATATTTATTCTTCAAACAACATCAATAATATGAGAAAAGTTTCCTGCTCTTGTCAAAAAATGCCATGCATTTTTTAAAAAAATCTCCATCTGAAAAATAGAAATTGAGGCCTTGGATTAATATTTTGTGCAAAATTGGATTTTTGCAGAAGAATGTCTCATTATATTTTTTACAACTTAGTTCCAGTTATTTATTGTGAATGGAAAGTTCATTGATACAGAAATCAGTGAAAATGTTTTCTGTGACAAGATTTCATTTCAGAGCTCCAATAATCAGTTGCATTTATTTATCCTCATTGTCAGGTTGCAGTCTAGAAATTATCTTCCTAAATATATCAGACATAGATTCAGTGTATAAGAATAATTGTAAATTGGCACATCAGCAAGCAATTGCTTTTTTCTCCTGAACTCTAACATCAATGTCCGTTCCAATAAAACCTGCCAGTTCTAGTTTGCATGTTACACATTGATGTTTTTTTTGAGAGAAATTCAAATCTCTTATATCAGAAAGTCTTTTCATTCTTTTGCACCATGTTGCTGTGAGACTGATTTTATCGCAAACCCAAGCTGCTTGTATAATTTAAATCATGTACCTGTACTGATGATTTCCTGACACTAGATGGTGTTTGCTAGCTGTTTCGTGATTCTTTAGAATTCTGGCATTGTCTCTGAATTCAGCACTATCAGTAAAGTCAAGCAAGCTGTTGGTAAGAAATTATGTTAGATATACACAAGTAGCTAGATAATTAAGTTTATTGGAAGAATTGAAAGATTGAAGCGACTGGGCTTGTATACCCTTGAGTTTAGAAGACTGAGCGGGGATCTGATTGAGATGTACAAGATTATTAAAGGATTGGACACTCTGGAGGCAGGAAACATATTTCCGCTGATGGGTGAGTGCCGAACCAGAGGACACAGCTTAAAATAAGGGGTAGGCCATTTAGGACAGAGATGAGGAGAAACTTCTTCACCCAGAGAGTGGTGGGTGTGTGGAATGCTCTGCCCCAGAGGGCAGTGGAGGCCCAGTCTCTGGATTTGTTTAATAAAGAGTTGGATAGAGCTCTCAAGGATAGTGGAATCAAGGGTTATGCAGATAAGGCAGGAACAGGATACTGATTAATGATGATCAGCCATGATTATAATGAATGGTGGTGTAGGCTCGAAGGGCAGAATGGCCTACTCCTGCACCTATTGTCTATTGTCTATTGTCATTCCAAAAATGTCCATTATCCAAATTTGGGTGATTTTAATTTAATCAAATTGACAAGTTGGTGATTGAAAAATTAACCCCTCTGTGTAGAAGATTCATGAGAAGAAAAGGCCTTCACTGTGGTCCTGAGACAGCATTACATTGTAGGAAGAGATCTTCTGAGGGAGCATTGCATTGTTAAGGGTCAGTACTGAGGGAGTGCTGCACTGTCGGAGGGTCAGTGCAAAGGGAGTGATGCACTGTTGGATGGTCAGTGCTGAGGGAGTGCTGCACTGTCGGGGGTTCAGTGCCGAGGGAGTGATGCACTGTCAGAGGGTCAGTGCTAAGGAGGTGCTGCACTGTCGGAGAGTCAGTGCCGACGGAGTGATGCACTGTGGGAGGGTCAGTGCTGAGGGAGTGATGCACTGTCAGAGGGTCTGTGCTGAGGGAGTGTCACACTGTCAGATGGTCAGTGCCGAGGGAGTGCTGCACTGTCGGATGGTCAGTACCGAGGGAGTGATGCACTGTCGGAGGGTCAGTGCTAAGGGAGTGTCACACTGTCGGAGGGTCAGTGCTGAGGGAGTGGGCACTGTCAGACGGTAAGTGCTAAGGGAGTGATGCACTGTCGGATGGTCAGTGCTGAGGGAATGCCGCACTGTCGGATGGTCAGTGCTGAGGGAGTGCCGCACTGTCGGGGGGTCAGTGCCGAGGGAGTGATGAACTGTCAGAGAGTCAGTGCTAAGGAAGTGCTGCACTGTCGGATGGTCAGTGCTGAGGGAGTGATGCACTGTCGGAGGGTCAGTGCCGAGGGAGTGGATGCACTGTGAGAGGGTCAGTGCTAAGGGAGTGATGCACTGTCGGAGGGTCAGTGCTAAGGGAGTGTCACACTGTCGGAGGGTCAGTGCTGAGGGAGTGGGCACTGTCGGACGGTCAGTGCTAAAGAAGTGCTGCACTGTCGGATGGTCAGTGCTGAGGGAGTGATGCTCTGTCGGAGGGTCAGTGCTGAGGAAGTGATGCAGTGTCAGAGGGTCAGTGCCGAGGGAGTGGATGCACTGTGAGAGGGTCAGTGCTGAGGGAGTGGGCACTGTCGGACGGTCAGTGCTAAGGGAGTGATGCAGTGTCCGAGGGTCAGTGCTGAGGGAGTGATGTAGTGTCAGAGGGTCAGTGCCGAGGGGGTGCTGCACTGTCGGAGGGTCAGTGCCGAGGGAGTGCTGCACTGTCGGAGGATCAGTGCTGAGGGAGTGCTGCACTGTCGGGGTGTCAGTGCCGAGGGTGTGGGCACTGTCGGAGGTCAGTGCCGAGGGAGTGCTGCACTGTTGGGGGGTCAGTGCCGAGGGAGTGATGCAGTGTCAGAGGGTCAGTGCTGAGGGAGTGGGCACTGTCGGAGGGTCAGTGCTGAGGGAGTGCTGCACTGTCGGAGGATCAGTGCCGAGGAAGTGGGCACTGTCGGGGGTTCAGTGCCGAGGGAGTGATGCACTGTCGGAGGGTCAGTGCTGAAGGAGTGATGCACTGTCAGAGGGTCAGTGCTGAAGGAGTGCCGCCCTGTCGGAGGGTCAGTGCCGAGGGAGTGATGCACTGTCGGAGGGTCAGTGCTGAAGGAGTGATGCACTGTCAGAGGGTCAGTGCTGAGGGAGTGCTGCACTGTCGGAGGATCAGTGCTGAGGAAGTGGGCACTGTCGGGGGTTCAGTGCCGAGGGAGTGATGCACTGTCGGAGGGTCAGTGCTGAAGGAGTGCCGCCCTGTCGGAGGGTCAGAGCTGAGGGAGTGCTGCACTATCGGAGGGTCAGTGCCGAGGGAGTGCTGCACTGTTGGAGGGTCAGTGCCAAGGGAGTGCTGCACTGTCGGAGGGTCAGTGCTAAGGGAGTGTCACACTGTCGGAGGGTCAGTGCTGAGGGAGTGCCGCCCTGTCGGAAGGTCAGAGCTGAGGGAGTGCTGCACTGTCGGAGGTTCAGAGCTGAGGGATTGCTGCACTTTCAGAGGGTCTGTGCTGAGGGATTGCTGTACTGTCGGGGGGTCTGTGCCGAGGGAGTGATGCACTGTCGGAGGGTCAGTACTGAGGGAGTGCCGCACTGTCGGGGGGTCAGTGCCGAGGGAGTGCTGCACTGTCGGAGGGTCAGTGCTGAGAGAGTGATGCACTGACAGGGGGTCTGTGCTGTGGGAGTGCCGCACTGTCGGAGGGTCAGTGCTGAGAGAGTGAGCCCTGTCGGAGGGTCAGTGCTGAGGGAGTGCCGCACTGTCAGAGGGTCAGTGCTGAGGGAGTGCAGCCATGTCGGAGGGTCAGTGCTGAGGGAGTGCAGCCCTGTCGGAGGGTCAGTGCTGAGGAAGTGCCGCCCTGTCGAAGGGTCAGTGCTGAGGAAGTGCCGCCCTGTCGGAGGGTCAGTGTCAAGGGAGTGATGCACTGTTGGGGGGTCAGTCCCAAGGGAGTGCTGCCATGTCAGACGGTCAGTGCTAAGGGAATGCTGCACTGTCAGAGGGTCAGTGCCAACGGAGCACCGTACTGTCAGAGGGTCAGTGCCGAGGGAGCGCCGCACTGTCGGGGAGTCAGTGCCGAGGGAGTGCTACACTGTCGGAGGGTCAGTGCTGAGAGGGTGCTGCACTGTCAGAGGGTCAGTGCTGAGGGAGTGCTGCACCATCGGGGGGGTCAGTGCTGAGGGAGTGCTGCACTGTCAGCGGGTCAGTGCTGAGGAACTGATGCACTGTCGGGGGGGTCAGTGCCAAGGGAGTACTGCACTATTGGGTGGTCAGTGCCAAGGGAGTCCTGCACTGTCGGAGGGTCAGTGCCAAGGGATTGCTGCACTGTCAGTGGGGCTTAGCCATGGGCAGTAGCAGTCCGGGAAGTCACATGTCATCCATCAGGGAGCTATAAACAGCAGCTGTGGGTCTGATCAGCCATGTCCTAAGGTTGGGTTTGTTGATCCTGATGGAGATTGCAAGGGGAGGTGATACATGGGCAAATGGAATAAGGGGGCTTATTGCTAAAAAGGTTGGGGGAGTGTGGCAGAGGCATTTGTAAACGTAGGAGCACGAAAGATGATGGGGGAAACTCAAGGAGTGTAGGTATTGGGAGGTGGGTTATTGGTAGTGACCACACCCTGGCCTGTACAAGGGAACAGTGGCCATCTTTAATGTGTAATGTCAGGGTTCAGGGGCAGGGAGGGCAAATGGAGGAAAATTTCAATGAGGAGTGTCTCCATATCGGGGGGATTGGGGGGAGAGGGCTATTGGGTGGAAATGGGCTGATGAGGTAGTGTAGGGTAAAAGGAGGCACGAGCGCTCAGGGTGGATGGTGGTGGGGGCGTACCTGGTGATCAGGCAGAGCCCATTGGCTGTTCTTTGTGAGTTGTATTGCCTGTCATCACTTGTTCCCCTCTCGACATAAAAGGTAGCTGGAAAATAGCTGAGAATCATGTGTGTGATAGCAAAAATGTGGGATCCATGTCTCCTGGATGCTAGGATATTGAGGAGCAAATACAGGAAGAATCTGTTTCTAAGCTCCAGCTCCATTTTTTGCAACTGTTTCTTTTGTACAAAAACAGAGTGAACTTGCTGAGGGGTCAAATGCTTGGTCAAAGGCAGATTGCATTAGGCCATTGTTGTAGTTAATCTAACATTGCCGTTTGAGTGATGCAGACATTAACAGCAATTAATGCCAACAGACATTTAAAAAGAGGAAACTGCTGCTCAAAAACCCGTATCACACGGTGAGGCGGGGGAGGAGGGGGGAGGGGGGTAGGGGAGCAGATCCAAAACAGTAAGGGACAAAAGAGAAGGTTGAAGACAAAACAGATGTTAATGAGAGCAAGCTACATAGTAAAGGCAAAAATATAAATTGCTGGAAAAGGTCAGCAGGTCTGGCAGCATCTGTGGAGAAAAATCAGAGTTAACATTTCAGAATGAGTGACCCTTCCTCAGAACAGAAATAATAAAGGCAGCATTAATAATCCCAGTACTAGACAGAGAAGGCAAGATCAAGGCAGGAAGCTGGGAAAGTCTGGGTTAGACTGCATTTATTTTAATGCAAGAGGCCTGACAGGTTAGGCAAATGAACTCAGGGCATGGATAGGTACATGGGACACTGGGATATTATAGCTATTACAGAAACATGGCTGAGGATTGGCAGCTCAACGTTCTGGGATAGAGATGCTGTGGGCGGATGGAAGGGGAGGGAAGGAGGAAGGGGAGCTATGTTTTTGATTCGGGAGAACATTGCTATAGTACTGAGAAAGGATATTCTTATTCACTGAGTCTATGTGGGTGGAACTGAGAAATAAAAATGGGAGATCACTTTAATAGCTTTGTACTATAAGCCCCTATTCATCAGCGTGAGATTGAGGAACAAATATGTAGGGAGATCACAGATAGCTGCAAGAGTAATAGGGCTGTAATGGTGTGGGGTTGGTGGGGGGGAGGTTAACTTTCCTAATATCCACTGGGACTGCCATAGTGGTAAGAGCTTGTATGGAGAGAAATTTGTCAAGTTTGTCTAGGAAGAATGTCTCATGCAGTATGTAGATGGTCCTATTAGAGAAAGGGCAAAACTTGACCATCTCTTGGGAAATAAACAAAGGAAGTGGCAGAAGTGTTAGTGGGGGAGCATGTTGGCACCAGGGACCACAATTTCATTTGTTTTAAAATAGCTATAGAAAAGGATTGCCCAGGGTCCACAAGTTAAAGTTCTTAATTGGGGCAAGGCCAATTTTGATGATCTTAGAATGGAGCTTTCAATAGTTGATTGGGGAAGGCTGTTTGCAGGCAAAGAAATGTTTAGTAAGTGGGAGGCTTTCAAAAGTGAGTTAATGAGGGTTCAGGGCCAGCGTGTTTCTGTTGGCGTGAAGGGTAGGATTGGCAGGAATAGGGAACCTTGGCTGATAATTATCAAGGGCCAGGCCAAGAAAAAGAAGGAGGCCTGCATAGGCAGCTGGGATCAAGTGAATTATTTGGAGTACAGGGAGTATCAGAGCACACTGAGGAGGGAAATCAGGATGGTCAAAAGGGAACACAATATGGCTTTGGCAGATACAGTAAAGCAGAATCCAACGAGATACGACAAGAACTTGAAGGGCAAAAGATCAACTAGGGAGTGATTAGGGCCTCTTAAAGATCAACAAGGTTGTCTATTTGCAAAGCCACAAGCGACCATAGAATCCCTACAGGGCCGAAGCAGGTCATCCAGTCCATCAAGCCCACATTGACCTCCAAAAAGCAGCTCACCCAGACCCACCCCCTTCACCTATTCCCTGTAACCCTGCTTTTTCCCATGGCTAATCATTCTAACCTGCACATCTTTGGATTGTGGGACGAAACCTACTGAGACATGGGAAGATTGTGCAAACTCCACACAGATGGTGCAAGTCTTTAATATTGTCAGTTACTTATTGCCTGCTGCTCTAGTGCCTCCTTATTCTGTGCTGCTGGCGGATTTGAGGGCTGAAACCATGTACAATCCAGTTAGCAGCCCACTGCTGACCCATCTGCACCAGCTCGTCTATGCAATGAGTCATAAAGCATGGCAACAAACCCTTCAGTCTGACTCGTCCATGCCAACCAGACATCCCAACCTGACCTAGTCCCATTTGCCAGCATTTGGCCCATATCCCTCTAAACCTTTCCTATTCATATACGCAGTCAGCTGCATTTTAAATGTCATAATTGTACAAGCCTCTACCACTTCCTCTGGCAGCTCGTTCTATACACACACCACCCTCTGTTGTTGCCCCTCAGGTCCCTTTTGAATCTTTCCCTTCTCCCCTTAAACCAATGCCCTCTAACTTTGGATTCCCATACCCTGGGAGAAAGACGTTGGCTATTCACCCTATCCATGTCTCTCACGATTTTATCAACTTCTATAAAGTCAGGAGAAAGTGAGGTCTGCAGATGCTGGAGATCAGAGCTGGAAATGTGTTGCTGGAAAAGCGCAGCAGGTCAGGCAGCATCCAGGGAACAGGAGAATCGACGTTTCGGGGATAAGCCCTTCTTCAGTTATCCTTCTGATACCTCAGGGAAAGAAAGCCCCATCCTATTCAGCTTCTCCCTGTAGCTCAAATCCTACAACCCTGGCAACATCCTTGTTACTGTTTTCTGAATCCTTTCAAGTTTAACAACAGCTTTCGCATTGCAGGAGAACAGAATTTAGTGCTGTATTCTAAAAGTGGCAGGAACCAATGTCCTGTACAGCTGCAGCACAATATCCCAACTCCTATACTCAATGCACTGACCAATAACGGCAAGCATGCCAAACACCATTTTCACCAATCTATCTACCTGTGACTCCACTTTCAAGGAACTATGAACCTGCGCCCCTAGATCTCTTTCTTTGGCAGGACTCCCCAGGATCTTAGCGTTAACTGTATAAATCCTGCCCTAACTTTCCTTACCAAAAGCAACACATTAATTTAAATTAAACTGCATCTGGGGAATGTGTTATTTCAAAATATCGGAACACATGATGGAGTACATTTGAATGTAGTAGTTTGAAAACCTAGTCATTTAGTGACACGTGTTAGGATCTTATATAACTGCAGTTAGGCAAGTTTCATCCTCCATTAGTACAAGATTACATGTTCACCAAAATACACAGGCTCATTGTATAAGAGGCTGGTGCTTTATTTGAGTGCAGCTCTGCTTCTGCTTTTGTTCAACATCCAACCAGTAAATCAATGCAGCAGTATTTAAACTTCAAGCCTAATGGACATTCTTTAAAGAACCAATATCAGATTTTAAAAACCAAACCGCATTCAATTAATCTCAGCATTCAGGAGGAGCTGCAGTACCATTGCAGCAAATGTTTGTCATTTCACATTTTTAGCTTTTTTCTAGAAAAATGGAAAATCAAAACTGGATATAGTACCTGTGTTACTGAAACAGACATATAAACAAAAAAGAACATTTTATATTAATGTTAATGCTTCTTAAGGTGGATATTTACCTGCTCCTGCAGCCTTTGAAATTTCTGCACACACCAATCCCATTTGCCGTTCATTGTTCGCCTATTGGGAGTTCGAAGTCTATGATTAAATGATCTTGCACTTTGTTGAGCAGTTCTATTATTTTATCATTAACAATCCTTCCTAATTTATTCCCGATCTATTGGGGCCTATCAAAATTTAAACAAAACGACATGGGAATAGAATGGGAAGTTTAAAGGGGATATGGAAAAAGGAGAGGTTTTATGAGTAATGTGGAGTTTTTGTTGTCTGCAATCTGAACATATGGGCTTGTGTAATTGATGGGAAATTGTCAAAGCAAGAATCAATCAAACATTTAATGAGCACCACAGGCAAAGCCAAAGAAACCCTTTCTCATCAAATGAAGAATGATCAGGGGAATATAGTAACATTTCACAAATCGACAAACATGGCTTCGTGTAACTATCTGATATAAAACCATGGATTGAAAGAGATTAAACAGCATCTGTCTGATCAACTGTTACTGTAACTGCATGCATAAGAATCAAACTACACAGATATCCCACCCTGATCATCACGCACTTTCATATCCCACCCTGAGCATCACGCACTTTAATATCCCACCCTGAGCATCACGCACTTTCATATCCCACTCTGAGCATCACACACTTTAATATCCCACTCGGAGCATCACGCACCTTAATATCACACCCTGAGCATCACACACTTTAATATCCCACTCGGAGCATCACGCACCTTAATATCACACCCTGAGCATCATACACTTTAATATCCCACCCTGAGCATTATACACTTTAATATCCCACCCTGAGCATCACACACCTTAATATCCCACCCTGAGCATCACACACTTTAATATCCCACCCTGAGCATCACGCACTTTCATATCCCACTCTGAGCATCACACACCTTAATATCCCACCCTGAGCATCACGCACTTTAATATTCCATCTGAGCATCACGCACTTTCAAATCCCACTCTGAGCATCACGCACTTTAATATTCCATCTGAGCATCACGCACTTTAATATCCCACCCTGAGCATCATGCACTTTAATATCCCACCCTGAGCATCACACACCTTAATATCCCACCCTGAGCATCACGCACTTTCAAATCCCACTCTGAGCATCACACACTTTAATATCACACCCTGAGCATCACGCACTTTAATATCCCACTCTGAGTATCACGCACCTTAATATCCCACCCTGAGCGTCATCTCACTTTGATGTCCCACCCTGAGCATTATATTCATTAAAATCCCATCAGGGAGACTGCTGTTTTTTCCCCAATGCTCAGTAAAGCCCAGCATATTCTCATTGTTCCAGAATGTGATGGTTCCACATTGCATAACGAGAAGAAAAGAAACACAAAAAGCCGCATTTGCTTCTGGGATCACACAGGAATTGCTTGGCTTTCAAGCAGAAACACATTTACATTCAGTGAGTGATTACTGCACCCTGCGCAGCTTCACTGGAATTGAGCATTAATTAAGTTCCTGTCTGGCATGTAATGGCTGATGCTGTTTCATGCAGAAGATGATGTTCCTCCTGCTCAATATCGTCATCTTTCTCCTCAGAAGGCAGTTCCTGATCTCCCAGCTCTTCAGCCTCCATCACACTCCCTCTCTGCCTCCTCCAGTTTTATAGAGCACTCCATGCTTGGATAATTCAGCACTCTCTGCTTGGAGTCACCACTTACTCTACGCCTCCCATGTCCCTTACACACATCAGAATCTCATCTTCAGGTGACTTATTATCTGCTCCTCAATAGTCCCGGGTGAAGAATGGCTGTATTATGTCTATGTGGCCTCGATCATGGGGTTACATAATGGAGATATCAGCCATTGATACACAGGTGGCCCTCATCTCTCAGTAACCATCATTCTGCCTTGAAACAAAGCAGGAACATGGCAGTTGTCATGGATGTAGGTATATGGCAGCTCCCAGAGTACCATATACTTCTGATGTTCAGATGTTGGCAGCAATGACCACAAATCACTTGTACATTGATAAAATGGAAACATTTTCTGTTGATGAAGCCAACTGCTTTATGCTATGGCTGACTCTTTCACCTGACTGAGGGTGACTCTCTTAAATCTTGAAGTAATGGCCATTTGCAACACATACAGTGTGTTTGCCTCATAAGCTGCTGGCGCATGCTGTAGACATTAAATTAATTTAGCACAGCATTGTGCAGCAGCATGTCAATTCCCTTGACAAGTCCCTGCTGACAATTAGGATTTGCTGCCTGGCTTTGTGTCTGCCCTCAAAGACAAGGGAAGAGAGAAGGACAGTGAGCCTTAAACTTCTGAATAAATCAGCAAAGCAGAAAAAGACAAAGCAAGGCAGTGATGCTGTGATTATCCAAATAGGCACAAATAAATGAATGCGAAGAGAGCAAGCAAGGAGCCCTGAGGTGCATTCTTCACCAATATATGAACTGGGTGCCTGTCCCTGTGCACAAACTGTCTTGGCAGCAACATTACAAAGCAAGATGTCAGTGCACTCTGATTGCAGCATTGAGGCAGAGGACTACATATCGAATGATTTACGGAAGTGCCATTAGGATATGGTGAGGCTGGTGCATTGCCTGATGCCAACCTCCAGAGAATATGCCCTGAGATATCGCTGCCTGGTGCCCAAGATGGAGGGCTGGGAGGAGCAACTAGTGAGCTGGAATCTCCAGGTATCCACTCAGATTCTTGTGGAGAATTGTCGCCACCTGGTTTCTCTCTGGCAGGCCAGGGAAAGGGAAACTGTATCTCAGTGAGGGGAGATAATGCAATGGTAATGACATGGATCTGGATTCAGATCAGCTTTTCACTACTCATGAGTGAGATTCTCAGCTCACTGTTCAAAATATGGTTGAAGAATCAGATTTCTTTACCTTAACTTCAGAATATAATTTTACCAAACTCACCTTATTTGTTCATTCAGGAGCTCGGAAAGTGAAGCCCCTAGCTGCACATTAACGGTTCATTGATGCCGAGTCTTGGCTGGGTTTACAACAGTTTCATAAATGTGGAAGAAATGCTCCATTTTCTGCATAATTCCCAATTCACTGCTGACAGCATGGAGATAGGGTCTGCACAGAAAAATACTAGGTAAAAACCTCCCTCTCCTTCCTAGACCTCTCCATCTCCATCAGTGACGACCGACTTGACACTGACATTTTCTACAAACCCACCGACTCCCACAGCTACCTGGATTACACCTCTTCCCACCCTCCCTCTTGCAGAAATGCCACCCCGTATTCCCAATTCCTCCGCCTCCGCCGTATCTGCTCCCAGGAGGAGCAGTTCCACCACAGAACACACCAGATGGCCTCCTTCTTTAGAGACCGCAATTTCCCTTCCCACGTGGTTAAAGATGCCCTCCAACGCATCTCGTCCACATCCCGCACCTCCACCCTCAGACCCCACCCCTCTAACCGTAACAAGGACAGAAC
>NC_057743.1:42996183-43015998 GCF_004010195.1 Chiloscyllium plagiosum | reverse complement strand
CTTGTCGGACCTGCCCAGCTCCTTTTCCACCTATCCACTCCCCCCTCTCCTCCCTGACCTATCACCTTCATCTCCTTCCCCCCTGACCTATTGTACTCTATGCCACTCTCTCCCCACCCCCACCCTCCTCTAGCTTATCTCTCCACGCTTCAGGCTCTCTGCCTTTATTCCTGATGAAGGGCTTTTGCCCGAAACGTCGATTTTGCCTGTCCTCGGATGCTGCCTGAATTGCTGTGCTCTTCCAGCACCACTGATACAGAAAAATACTGCACAGGACATCCAGAACAGTGAAGAAACAATAAAGAAAGAAGTAACTGAATAAATAAGATGGTAAAGAAGGCATACCTATGCCTGACTTTATCAGTCAGAGCATTCAATGTAAAAGTTCACAAATTATATAAAACTTTAGTTAGGCCACCTTTGATCTATTGTATGCAGTTCTGGTAGTCACACTGTAAGAAAGATGTGCACAGTTTGGAGATAGTGCAAAAGAGGTTTACCAGGATGCTGTCTTGACTAGAGAGTATTTGCTACAAAGAAAGGTTTAGTTTCTTAAGGTTTTGGAAAATGATTGAATTGATATTACCTGCAAAGTGACAGACTCTCTTGATAAAAAAATTTCACTGTTCTTTAAACTCGAAACATCTCACTTAATCTGCTCTTGTGATCAACTGTTATATCATTTGACAAATTATATCAAACAATGCATTCTTAATGAAATGAAATAATTTAAAATTAAGCAGATTCCTGATATTGATAGAAAAACATTGCTGGGGAAATGACAGCACAGTAATTATCTTCTAGGAATAGTAATAGACAGGCCTCTAACTCTCCAAGACACGATTCAAATTTCAAGTCACTAATGGTGACCATGAAACTACACTCGAAAAACCCATCTGGTTCCTCAATGCCCTTTGGGAAGGAAACTTTTTTTATTAATTTGTGGTACACAGGTGTTGCTGGCTGGCTGCATTTTAGTGCATCTTGTAGATAGTACACACTGCTGCTACTGAGTGCCAGTGATGGATGGAGTGGATGCTTGTGGATGTGGTGCCAATCAAGCAGGTGTCAAGGTTCTTGAATGTTGTTAGAACTACAACAATCTCAGTAAATGGGGACCATCTTGACTTGAGCCTTCTAAATGTTGCACAGTTTCTGGGGGGGTTCAGGGTGTGAGTAACTCACCAGTGTTCCTCGCCTCTGACCTGCTCTTGTAACTACTATGTTTAAGTCCAGTGAGTTTCTGGACCATGGTAACCCGAAGAATGTTGATGGTTGGAGATTCAATGATGGTAACACCATTGAATGTTATGGGCCGGTGGTTAGACTGTATTTTCTTGGATATGGTAATTGCCTAGCATTTGGGTGGCATAAATGTTACTTGCTACTTGTTGGCCAAAGTCTGATATTGTCCAGATCTTGTTGCATTTGAACATGGACTGCTTCAGTACCTGAGGAGTTGCAAATGGTACTGAACATTTTGCAATCATCAATAAATATCCCGACTTCTGACTTTATGAAGGACTAATGGGCATTGATGAAGCAGCTGAAGATGGTGGGGGCCTAGGCTACTACACTGAGGAACTCCTGCAAAGATGTCCTGGAGCTGAGATGGCTGACCTCCAACAACCAAAACCATCCTCCAAAGTGTCAGCTATGACTCCAACCAGCAGAAAGTTTTCTCTGATTCCCATAGATTCCAGTTTGGATCTGACTTCTTGATGCCACATTTGGTTGAATGCAGCCTTGATGTCAAGGGCTGGTACTCTCACCTCCCTTCTGGAATTCAGCTCTTTTGTCCATGTTTGAACCAAGGTTTATATGAAGAACTGAGTGGTCCTGGCAAAACCCAAACTGGGCATCACTGAGCAGGTTATTGCTGAGCAGGTGCTGCTTGATAGCACTGTTGATGACACCTTCCATCACTTTACTGATGATCAAGTGTTGACTGATGGGGCAGTAATTGGTAGAGTTGGATGTGTCCTGCTTTTGTGTACAAGACATACCTGGGCAACAGCAAATGATGCCACTGTTTAAAAAGGGCAGTAGACAAAAGATGGAGAACTATAGACAGATTAGTTTAACTTCTGTAGTGGGGAAGGTGCTTGAGTCTGTTATCAAGGAGGAAATAGCAAGGCATTTAGATAGAAATTGTCCCGTTGGGCAGATGCAGCATGGGTTCATGCTGAGCTAATCTACTGGAATTCTATGAAGACATTATGAGCATAGCGGACAATGGGGACCCAGTAGATGTGGTGTACCTAGATTTCCCAAAGGCCTTTGACAAGGTGCCACATAAGAGTCTGCTGCATAAGATAAAGATGCATGGCATTACAGGTAAAGTATTAGCATGGGTACAAGATTCGTTAGCTAACAGGAAGCAAAGAATGGGGATAAGTGAGTGTTATTATGGTCAGCAATCAGTAACTAGTGGTATGCCTCAGGGATTAGTGTTAGGACCACAATTATTCACAATTTTCATAGATGATTTGGAGTTGAGGACCACGTGTAGTGTATCAAAGTTTGGAGATGACACTAAAATGAATGGTAAAACAAAGTGTGCAGAGGACTGTGAAACTTTGCAGAGGAACATAGATATATTGAGTGAGTGGACAAAGGCCTGGCGGATGGAATACAATGTTACTAAATGTGAAGCCATCCATTTTGGTAGGAATATCAGTAAAAAGGACTATTACTTGAATTGTAAAAAGTTGCAGCATGCTACTATGCAGAGGGACCTGGGTGCCTTTGTGCATGAATCATAAAAGTTTGGTCTGCAGGTGCAACAGGTAATTAAGAAGGAAAATGGAATTTTGTCCTTCATTGCTAAAGGGATTGAGTTGAAAAGCAGGGAAGTTATGCTGCAGCTGTACAGGGTGCTGGTGAGGCCGCACCTGGAGTACAGCGTCCAGTTTAGGTCTTCTTACTTGAGAAAGGATGAACTGGCAGTGGAGGGGGTGGAGGAGGTTCATGAGGTTGATTCCAGAGTTGAGGGAATTGGCTTATGAGGAGAGACTGAGTAGACTGGGATTATATTCACTGGAATTTAGGAGAATGAGGGGGGATCTTATAAAAACATATAAAATTATGAAGGGAATAGACAAGATGGTTGTGGGGAGGATATTTCCACTGGCAGGTGAAACTAGGACAAGAGGGCATAGCCTCAAAATCAGGGAGAACAGGTTTAGGACTGAATTAAGAAGGAACTTTTTCACCCAGAGGGTTGTAAATCTATGGAATTCCCTGCCCAGGGAAGTAGTTGATGCTACTTCAGTAAACATTTTTAAAGCTAAAGTAGTTTTTATTGACAATAAAGGAATTAAGGGTTACGCTGTGAGGGTGGGTAAGTGGAGCTGAGGCCACAAAAAGATCAGCCATGATCTTATTGAATGGCGGAGCAGGCTCAAAGGGCCAGGCGGCCTACTCCTGCCCCCAGGTTCTTATGTTCTTATGTAATTTTCCACATTGTCAAGTAGATGCCATTGTTTAACTGGACTGGAAGAGCTTGGCTAGGGGAATGGCTAGTTCTGGAACACAAGTCTTCAGTCCTTTTGCCTGAATGTTGTCAGGGCACATAAACTTCACAGTATACAGTGTCTCCAACCATTTCTTGATATCACATGAAGTGAATTGAATTGGCTGAAGACTGGTATCTGTAATGCTGGGGACCACTGGAGAAGGCCAAGATGAATGATTTATTCAGCATTTCTGCCTGGAGTTTGCTGCAAATGCTTCAACCTTAACTTTTGCATTGATGTGTTGGTATCTTCCACCATAGACAATAGGGATATTTATGAAATCTCCTCTGCTGAATTGTTTAATTGTCCACTACCATTCACAACTCAATATGGCAGGATAGCAGAGCATTGGTTGTGGGTTTGCTTTGCTCTGTCTATCACTTGCTACTTACAGCATGCAAGCTTTCCTGTTTGGCTTCACCAGGTTGACACCTCATCTTCAGCAATGCCTCGTGCTGCTCTGAGCATGCCCTCCTGCACTCTCCAGTGAACCAGGGTTGATCCCCTGGTTTGGTGGCAATGGTTGAGTGGGGGAATATACCAGGCCATGAGGTTGCAGATTGTACAATTCTGCTGCTGTGTTGATGGCCCATAGCAGCTCATGGCTGTCCAATCTCGAGTTGCTAGGTCTTTTTGAAGTCTGTCTCATTTAGTGTGGTAACAGTGCCACGCAACATGATAGAGGTTATTCTCAATGTGAAGGTGGGACTTTGTCTCCGCAAAGACTGTGCAGTGGTCTCTCTTACCGATACTGTCAAGGACAGATACACCTGCAGCTGGCAGACTGGAAAGGATGAGGTCAGGTATGTTCTTTCCTCCTGTTGGATGGTTCATCACCTGCTGCAGACCCAGTCTAGCAGGTATGTCCTTTTGGACCCGACCAACTTGATTGGTAACTGCTGTTACTGAGCCATTCTTGGTGGTGGATAACAAAATCCCCCACCCAGAGTACATTTTGTACTCTTGCTACGCTCAGTGCTTGAGTATTGGTCATCATGGAAGAGTACTGACTTTCCCGATGATCAATAATGGTTCATGGTCATTAGTAGATTTTATTTCCAGATATTGTTTTTATTGAATTCAAATTCCACCATCTGCCATGGCAAGATTCAAACTTGGGTCCCCAGAACATTTGCTGAGTGTCTGGATTAATAGTCTAGCAATGATACAACAAGGTTATCACGTCCACTGCCCTTACCTGGTCTGGCCTACATGTGACTCCAGACCCACAGCAATATTTGCCTCCTAACTGCCCTGTGAAGTGGTCTAGCTAGTCACTCTGTTGTACTCATGAAGATAGTTCATTACCACCTTCTCTTGGACAACTAAGATGTACATTAGATGCTGCCAGTAGCGCCCACATCCTGTGAACAGAGGGATACCTTGGAGTAGGTCAGTAACAACATTTCTTGCCATCAGAGAGATCCAGCTCATGCTGGGATGGTAAGTGACTGGGATCAGAACTTTGTGGTGGAGAAACTGCTGGGTGTGTGGGAGGCTAAACCGAAGACAGGGGAGAGGTATAGGATTGGGCAATTGGAAGAACTCTCATTGGACTGGTTCCTAGAGACTTCATCCCACAACCTCTCCTCTCCAGTTATTCTGCTCAGTCAAAATTACCTTTTCCCAAGTCTTGTTGCTGAGGAATCAAAGTATTTAAAGGATAAGAAAAAGATACAATTTGTTTAGTGCGTCTTTCACCTTAAACTTACCGAGATTTAACCATTAATCCCGAAGGAGATGAGGGCCAGAGTTCTTGTTGAAGGAGATGACAGCCTGGGGTAAGGGAAAGCCAATTTTTCCCAATTTGAGAATATATATTAAATAGATTTTATATATATATATATATATATATCTGGGTGGGTCATTTAACAGGTATAGCAATGTGAAATGAATCGTGAGGCAGCGAATCACATTTCTTTGTGATATTTGGGACAATCACTTAACAAATTAACAATGGTCTGGCTTCAGCCGTCCAAAATGCATTAATCTATTTTGATGAAAGACATTAGCTGTCAGCAGATTCTCTTCTTTTGCATGTTTGTGCACTCAAACTAGCAAAAAAGTGAGAGTGAGATCACTGTCTCATGGAAGAAGTCACCATCAGTAGATTGTCCAAAAGAAATCACTTAAAAATAGCTCACAGATAGATCGCAGACATAACCTTGATGCTTTTTAATGTGTTTTCCAGGCAGAATATTAAATCACAGGTATCTGGAAGCAATGCTGCACTTTGCAGTGGCAGGATTAGCGCTCTTTATTGCCTGGTTGGGAGTCTAGTATAAAATTATTTTAAGGAAATAAGTTACAAATTAGGGGTGTGGCACTTTGATTGAAGATGTGGATAAATTGTTTTACTCAGAGGGCTGTGAATGTTTGGAATTCTTTGCCACAGAGGGCTGTGTAACCTCAGTTTTGATTGTGTATATGGTAGAGATCAATAAATTTCTGAATACACTGGAGAATTGTGTACTGTTAGTTGGGGAGCTGCAGACACAGTGACTAGATGTCTGCTCAGTCATGTCCAAGGGCTGCTCATTAAACTGGATCAAAGTCCCGAGGGGGTGGGGGTGCCCATTCATTGACAATGAAGGAACCACAATGTTTTTCCCAGTCAAATGGTGAGTGGCTTGGAGGGGAACTTGCAGGAGGTGGTGTTCCCATGTGTCTGCTGCCCTTGTCTTTCTAGATGGTAGTGATCATGGGTTTGGAAGATATTATTAAAGGAGCCTTAGTGAATTTTTGCAGTACATCTTGTCATTAGTACACACTGCTGCTACTGAACATTAGTGGAGGAAGGAGTGGATGTTTGTGGATGGGGTACCAATTATGTGGACTGCTTTGTCCTGAATGGTGTCTGTCTTGAGTGTTGTTGGGGCTGCACCCATCCAGGCAAGTGAGGAGTAATCCATCATACTCCTGAATTGTGCCTTGTAGATGAAGGAAGCTCACTTAAGGTTGAGGAGGCAAGGATCAGACAGGGCTTTTGAGGGTTACAAGGTAGCCAGGAAGGAACTAAAGAATGGACTTAGGAGAGCTAGAAGGCGCATGAAACACTTTAGCAGGTAGCATTAAGGAAATCCCTAAGGCGTTCTACACTTATGTGAGGAACAAGAGGATGGCCAAAGTGAGATTAGGGTGGATCTGGGATAGTGGAGGGAACTTGCTCCTGGAGTCGGAGGAAGCAAAGAAGGTCCTTAATGAATACGTTGCTTTAGTATTAACTGCTGAAAGGGACCTTGATGTTTCTGAGGACAATGTGAAACAGACTTGATATGCTAGAACAGGTTGATATTAAGGAGGATGTGCTGAAAATTTTGAAAAGCGTAAGGATAAATAAATACCCTGCGCCAGATGTGATATACCCTAGGTTACTACAGGAAGCAAGGGAAGATATTGCTGTTCCTTTGGCAATGACCTTTGCATCCTCACTGTCCACTGGGGTAGTGCCAGATGATTGGTGGGTGGCAAATGTTATCCCCTTGTTCAAGAAAGGGAATAAGGATAATCTTGGGAATTACAGACTAGTTAGTCTTATGTCTGTGGTGTGCAATATGTTGGAGAGGATTCTGAGAGAATGGATTTATTATTACTTGGAAAACCATAGTTTGATTAGAGATAGTCAACATGACTTTGTGAGGGGCTGGTCATGCCTCACAAACCTTATTGATTTTTTTGCGAATGTGATGAAACATTTTGATAAAGGTAGAGTAGTGGATGGTGCTGTACGTGGATTGCAGCAAGACATTTGATAATGTTCCCCATGGTAGACTCATTCAGAAAGTAAAGAGGCATGGGATACAGGGAAACCTGTCAGTCTGCATACAGAATTGGTTGGCCCATAGATGACAGAGGGTGGTAGTTGAATGAAAGTATTCAGCCTGGAGCTCGATGACCAGTTGTGTTCCACAGGGATTGGTTCTGGGACCACTGCTCTTTGTGATTTTTATTAATGACTTGGATGAGGAAATGGAAGGGTGGGTTAGTAAGTTTGCCGATGGCGCAAAGTTTGGTGGAGAGTAGATAGTGTGGAGGCTTGTTGTATATTGCAACAGGACATTGACAGGATGCAGAACTGGGCTGATAAGTGGCAGATGGAGTTCAACCTGGAAAAGTTGAAGTCATTCACTTTGGAAGGTCGAATTTGAATGCAGAATATGGGGCTAAAGGCAGGATTCTTGGCAGTGTGGAGAAACAAAGGGATCTTGGGATCCATATCCATAGATCGCTCAAAGTTGCAACCTCAGTTGATCAGGTTGATTGCAGGCTTATGGTGTGTTGGCGTTCATTAGCAGGGGGATTGAATGGAAGAGCCGTGAGGTTATGTTGCAGCTCTATAGAGCCCTGGTTAGACCACACGTGGAATATTGTGTTCAGTTCTGGTTGCCTCATTATAGGAAGGATGTGGAAGCTTTAGAGAGGGTGCAGAGGAGATTTACCAGGATGCTGCCTGGACTGGAGGCATGTCTTATGAAGAAAGGTTGAGGAAGCTAGGGCTTTCCTCATTGGAGTGAAGAAGGATGAGAGGTAACTCGATAGAGGTGTATAAGGTGATGAGAGACATAGATAGAGTGGATGACCAGACACTTTTTCCCAGGGTGGAAATGGCTATAATTTTAAGGTGATTGGAGGATGGTTTAGGGAAGATGTCAAAGGTCAGTTCTTTACACAGAGTGTGGTAAGTGTGTGAGGAATGCACTGTCAGCAGCGGTAGTAGAGTCAGAGACATTAGGGACATTTAAGCAACTCTTGGATAGGCACATGGAAGTTAGTACAATGAAAGGTGTGTAAGTTAGTCTGATCTTAGAGTAGGATAGAAGACCGGCACAGCATTGAGGGCTGAAGGGCCTGTACTGTGCTGTACTGTTTCATGTTGTATGATGGACAGGCTTTGGGGAGATAGGAGATGAGTCACATAATTTATAGCCTCTGATGTGCTGTTATAGCCACTGTATTTGTATGGTTAGTCAGTTCAGTTTCTGTTCGATGGTAACCCCCAGGATATTTATAGTGGAGGATCAGTGATAGTATTGACAAGGAATAATGGTTAGATTCACTCCAGTTGGAAGTGGTTGTTGCCTGGCACTTTTGTGATACACATGTTTCTTGGAATTTATCAGCCCAAGCCTAGGCATTGTTCAGGTCTTATTGGATTTGGAAATGGACTGATTCAATATCTAATGATTTGTGAACAAAGCTGAACATTGTGTAAGCATCAGCAAACATCCCAAGGACACTAACTTGAGAGATGTCCTGGAGCTGAAATGATTGACCTCCAACAACCACAACGACTCACTTTCGCAAGATCACTCTGAATTGACTGTGTCCACTGAATCATTACCAAGTCCACATAATTCTTTTGACTAATGCTTCTGAACATTTTAACTTATAAAACTGTTTTTGTATGTTTTTCAGCAATGGAGAACTGTAGTCAATCCCCTTGTAGTAGCTCACCCTCTTCAGGATGGGAGAGATACAGCTTCACCGATGGTAAGGCCAAGAAATTTCTTGAATGAATACTTACTGACCTAGTAGAACATAGAATGTTACAGTGCAGTACAGGCCCTTCGGCCCTCGATGTTGCACCAAGTTGTGAAATCAACCTGAAGCCCATCCAATCTAAACTATTCCATTTTCATCCATATGTTTATTCAATGACCATTTGAATTCCCTTAAAGTTGGCGAGTCTACCACTGTTGCAGGCAGGGCATTCCATGCACCTACTATTCTCTGAGTAAAGAAACATCTTCTGACATCCGTCCTATATCTATCACCCGTCAAGTTAAACCATCCGAGGAAAAAGGTTCTCACTATCCACCCTATCTAACCCTCTGATTATCCTAAATGTCTCAATTAAGTCACCTCTCAACTTCCTTCTCTCACACAAAAACAGCCTCAAGTCTCTCAGCCTTTCCTCATAAGACCTTCCCCCCCCATACCAGACAACATCCTAGTAAATCTCCTTTGCACTCTTTCCAAAGCTTCCACATCCTTCCTGTAATGCAGTGACCAGAACTGTACACAATACTCCAAGTGCGGCCGCATCAGAGTTTTGTACAGCTACAACATGATCCCATGGTCCTGTTAAAGGGATTAATTTCTGATTCAATTCCTTTCAGGCAAATATAATTTTTGTCCCTATTCTTTCATGGGATGTGAGCATCATTGAAAAGTCCTTGAACTAATTAACTTGCCTGGCCTCTTCAGCAGGCAATAAAGAGTCTACCATATTACTGACAGTCTGGATTCATATGTAAACCTGACAGTGTAAAGATGGTAGATTTCCTTCTTTTGTTAAGATTAGTAAAGAAACAATTGGGTAATTATAAAAATTGATGATAGTTCAATGGTTACCATTAAGACTAGCTTTTATTTCTATATTTATTAATTGAATTCAAATTCTATCAGCTGTCAGGTGAACCCTTACCCCCACAGCATTTGTAGTGGATCTCTGCAATACTAATCCATTAACATCACCCTGACAGTCAAAAATTGATTATATTTCAGGGAGAGAGAAAACAATAGGACAAATATTGCTATAGAGAACTATAGAGAGTGGAGCTAGCTGACAGCCAGCTCAGACATGACAGCACAAAGAGTCTCTCTTTGCTGTTACTATTCTCTGATTCTCTTTTTCTTCCTAATGCTGCCAAATCGTCAAATATTTTCACCTTCTCAATCATGTTTTAGATTTACAGCATCCCTTGTATTGTGTCAGTATAAATGCAATTTAGACAAGCAATAGTCATAGTTTGGATCTGGGCCATGGTGCTGAAATTTCCAAGACTTTGACCAATGAGAATAATTAGAAAATATCCTCCTTGGTGCTAAGGGAAATGCAGAACAGTCTTTTACTGTAACTTGTCCCAACAGATTGAAATTTAAAGAGTTTGGACCTGGTATTACCACAGAATAATACAATCTACCTATCTCTCAGCCAGGGTACTTGGTTTAAAGTGTGCCCATTGCTCTCAATGTGGTCTCCTCGACATTGGGGAGACAGGATGCCAACTCGCGGAATGTTTCAGAGAACATGTCTGAGACACACACACTAAACAATCCCACTGACCTGCCGACCACTTCAACTCCCTCTCCCACTCTGCCAAGGACATGCAAGTCTTGGGCCGCCTCCACCGCCAAATCAAAGCTACCCGACGCCTGGAGGAAGAACTTCTCATCTTCCACCTGGGGATCCTCCAACCACATGGAGCTAATGTCGATTTCACCAGTCTCCTCATTTCCCCTCCCCCAACCTCATCCCAGATTCAACTCTCCAACACGGCACCGCCCTCTTGAACTGTCCGATGTGTCCATCTTCCTTGCCACCTATCCGTTCCACCCTCCACTCTGACCTATGACCCCCTACCTGCATCCATCTATTGCCTTCCAAGCCACCTTTCCCCCAGCCCTACATTCCCCTATTTATTTCTCAACACACACACACACACACATTCCTGATGAAGAGCTTATACCCGAGCTGTTGACCCTTCTGCTCCTCGGCTGGACTTTTCCAGCTCCACACTCCACACTGCAGTCTTCACTTTCTCCTTCAAGCACCACCAGTTCTAGAAGTGTGAGATAACATCTTTGAACAAGGTGATTAGGAAATTTCAGCATTTAACATAGAGAGAAAACAGATTCAATGTTTCACTCCAGTGACCCTTCTTCAGAGAAGTCACTGGATTCAGTAAAAAAAAACTTCGCTCTCTCTCTCTCTCTCTCTCTCTCCATAGATGCTCCAAATCTGCTGAGTTTCACCAGCAATTTCCACTTTTGTTTCAGATTTCCAGCATCTGCATATCTTTGCTTTTCCCGTGACATTTAAACAAAAAGAACAAAGAACAAAGAAAATTTACAGCCCAGGAACGGGCCCTTCTGCCCTCCAAGCCTAAGCCGATCCAAATGTACTGTCTAAACCTGTCGATCAATTCCTAAGCATCTGTATCCCTCTGCTCCCCACCTACTCATGCATCTGTCCAGACACATCTTAAATGTATCAACCGTACCTGCCTCTATCACCTCTGCTGTGAAGTACTTGCCGCGTGTATCCCCCTTAAACTTTCCACCTCTCACCTTGAAAGCCTGACCTCTCGTTATTGAATCCTTCACCCTGGGAAAAAACTTGTGTCTATCCACCCTGTCTATACCCTTCATGATTTTGTAAATCTCAATCAGATCGCCCCCTCAATCTCCTTTTTTCTAGTGAAAATAAACCTAACCTACTCAACCTCTCTTCATAGCTAGCACCTTCCATACCAGGCAACATCTTCATAAAACTCTGCACCCTCTCCAAAGTGTCACGTCCTTTTGGTAATGTGGCCACCAGAAATGTAGACAGTATTCTAAATATGACGGAACAAATGTCTTGCACAATTTTAACATGACTTGCCAGCTCTTATACTCAATACCCCGCCCAGTGAAGGCAAGCATACTATATGCCTTCTTGACCACTCTATCCACCTGTGCAGCAACCTTCAGAGTAAAATGGATCTGTACTCCCAGATCTCTCTGCCATCAACTTTTCCCAAGGCTCTTCCGTTCATTGTATAATTCACTCTAGAATTAGTCTTGCCTAAATGCATCACCTCACATTTGTCTGGATTGAAATCCATCTGCCACTTTTCCGCCCAACTCTCCAGTCTATCTATATCCTCCTGTATTCTCTGACAGTCCCTTATGCTTTCTGCTACTCCACCAATCTTCGTGTCATCTGCAAACTTGCTGATCATACCAACAGTGCCCTCTTCCAGATCATTTATGTATATTACAAACACTGACCCCTGTGGAACACCACCGGTCACCTTTCTCCATTTCGAGAAACTCACTTCAATGACTACTCTCTGTCTCCTGTTGCTCAACCAGTTCTTTATCCACCTAGCTAGAATACCCTGCACACCATATGACTTCACTTTTTCCATTAGTCTACCAAGGGGAACCTTATCAAACGCCTTACTAATGTACATGTATATGACATCAACAGCCCTTCCTTCATCTATCAACTTGGTCACTTCCTCGAAGAACTGTATTAAGTTGGTAAGGCATAATATCTCCTGCACAAAACCATGTTGCCTATCACTGATAAGCCCATTCTTTTCTAAATATAAATAGATCCTATCCCTCAGTACTTTCTCCAGCATCTTTCCCACCACCGACGTCAGGCTCACTGGTCTGTAGTTACCCGGAATATCCCTACTATTCTTCTTGTACAGGGGGACAACATGAGCAGCCCTCTGGTCCCCCGGCACCTCACCTGTGTTTAAGGATGCCACAAAGATATCTGTTAGGGTCACAGCTATTTCCTCCCTCGCCTCCCTCAACAACCTGGGATAGATTCCATCCAGTCCTGGGGATTTGCCCACCTTAATAACCTCTAGCTTACCCAATACATCTTCCCTACTTATGTCAATGTGATCCAGACTAATCAAACTTCTATCTCTAATCCCAACAATTCACCATGTTCCTCTCCTCAGTGAACACTGATGCAAAGTAATCATTCAGAATCTCACCCATTCTCTCAGGTTTGACACACAACCTTCCTTCGCTATCCTGTAGTGGACCAATCCTTTCTCTAATTACTCAGGTGCTTCTTATATAAGAATAAAATGCTTTGGGATTCTCCTTAATTCTGCTCGCTGAAGCTATCTCATGACCCCTTTTAGCCCACTTGATTCCTCGTTGAAGACTGGTCCTTCTCTTCCAATATTCTTCCATGACCCATTCTGTTCTTAGCTGCCTAGACCATCCCTTTTCCTCTTCGCTAGTCGTACAATTTCTCCTGTCATCCACGGTTCATGAATTTGTATTTCCTATTCTTTGCTTTCAATGGGACATGCCTATTCTGCACTATCTTTAACCTATCTTTGAAAGCCTCCCATATCTCAAATGTGGACTTGCCTTCAAATAGCTGTGTCCAATCCACATTTCCCAGCTCCTGCCTAATACATTTCCCAGCTCCTGCCTAATTTTGATATAATTGGCCTTGGCCCAGTTTAATACTCTTCCCTTGGGACCACTCTCATCTTTATCTACGAGTATTCTAAAACTTACAGAATTGTGGTCACTGTTCCCAAAGAAATCCCCCACTGCAACTTCTACCACCTGGCCTGGCTCGTTCCCCAACACCAGGTCCAATATGGCCCCTTACCTCATCGGACTATTGACATACATTTGATCTTACTGTAGATCAGATTTCAGTTATTTTTGAATACTGAATTTAAACCACCCTCAACAAACGGCAGTTTCATAACTTCCAATAGGATGCAGCCGTTTATTTCTAATCTTCAGCATTTCTGTGTTTTGTTCATAGTTTATTTCACATAAATTCCTTACCTAATAATTTGTAGCATAAAAAATACCACTGAGGTTAGTGGAAACCGGAGACATCCTCCACCCCAAAGGGACTTTAGTGTTTCAAAGTCTGCATTTATTAGCTATCCCTGATTGTCTGTGAACTAATTGGTTTCCTTGGTCATTGAAGAGAGCATTTAAAAGTCAACTACATTATTGTCGATCAGAAATGAGTAAAGGTAGCGGGTTTTTAATGGCAATTGATGGTAGTTTGATAGCTACTGTTACTGACACTATCGTTATGTTTATATTCCAAATTGATTACATTCAAACTGCACCAGTTACCATCGTGAGAATTGAACCCATATCCCCAGAGCTTTAACAAAAATGGAAGTTTCTGGAAAATCTAAGCAAGTCTGGCAATACGCATGGAGAGAAATGAGAGTTCACATTTCAGGTCCGGTTAGCCTTGAAGAAGAAGATTGAGATTTTCCAGCAAATTCTGTTTTTGTTAAAATTCTCGGGACATGGGTTCAATTCCCACCAGCCTGAGTCATTGAGTTACTAGTCCAGTGACGCTACCAATATAGTCCCATCTCCCATAAATCAAATGCTGTTTGACTTGAACGGGAGCCTCCAGGCAGTCGCATTTCAATGTGACCTCTACAGAGGTCAAGCGTTTGGATGGCTTTCTGAGCTTTGTCTCCGACATGCTGCTTCTGCTGTATAGTAATTGTGAGCTGCTATTTCACCAGGTTAACACCTCATTTTCAGGTGTACCTGGTGCTGCTCCTGACATAGCCTCCATCCCCTGGGAATGGTTGAGTGGGGGTTCTGCTGGGCCATGAGATTATACATTATGTTGGAGTTCAATTCTGCTGCTGCTGATGGCCCACAGCACCTCATGGATGCCCAGACTTGAGTTACTAAATCTCTTTGAATCAAAACTAAAATCAAAATGCTAAAACTAATCTTGACCTTCCACCAGAACTCTTTTGAATCAATCCCTTTCTTTCAGGGATAATACTATAAATCACAATGGAGAGTCCCTTCAGTGGGAAAGTGGGAGCTTTGTTTCCATTAGAGGATTGTGTGATGGTCACTCTTACTCACACTGTTAAGGACAGATATGTCAGTGATAGGTGGATTGGGAAGGCCAAGGTAAAGCTGATGGTTGTTTACCTCTCAACCTGCTGCAGCTTTGATGGATAGAAGTAGCCAGCCAGCTTTGTCACTAGTGGTGCCACCAAACTACTCTCAGTGGTGGCCTTTGAAGCACCCTATCTAGAATATCTTCTCTACCTTACTATTGCTTTAATCCTGTTTGTAATGTTAACATTTAGAAAGAAATTCAAACTTAAAGCACTTAACTGATCGAATTACAGGAATTCATGCTTTAAATTGCTGATTTCACATTTCTGATGGACAGGTAGGACATGGACTGCTCTGCCCCAGAAGGCAGTGGAGGCCAAGTCTCTGGATACTTTCAAGAAAGAGATGGATAGAGCTCTTAAAGATAGTGGAATCAAGGGTTATGGGGATAAGGAAGGCACAGGATACTGATTGTGGATGATTAACCATGACCATAATGTATGGTGGTGCTGGCTCAAAGGGCTGAATTGCCTTCTCCTGCATCTATTGTCTATTGTCTATTGACAGTTCAAGAGGGTGGTGCTGAGTTGGAAGGTTAGATCTGGGATGAGGTGGGGGAGGAGGGGGTTGGAGAAACTGGTGAAATCCACATTGATTTCATGTGGGTGGAGGGTCCCAAGGCTGAAGATGAGGGGGTTTTCTTCCAGACATTGGGTGGCTAGAGTTTGGGGATGGAGGAGGTCCAAGACTTGTATATACTTGGTGGAGTGGAAGGGGGAGTTAAAGTGTTTAGCCACAGGGTGGTGGGGCTGTTTAGCGTGTGTGTCCCAGAGATGTTCTCTGAAATGTTCCTCAAGTTGGCGTCCTGTCTCCCTCATGTAGAGGATACCACACCAAAAACAACAAACACAGTAGGTGACATGTGTGAAAGTACAGGTAAATCTCTGCTGGATGTGGAAGGATCCTTTGGGGCCTTAGATAGAGGTGAGGAGGGAGGTGTGGGTGCAGAGTTTTGCACTTCTTATGGTGGCAGGGAAAGGTGCCGGGAGTGGAGGGTGGTTTGGTGAGGGGTGTGGACATAACAATGGAGGCACAGAGGGAATGGTCTCCAGAATGCAGATAGAGGTAAGGAGGGTCCGTTTGTAGGTGCAGAAATGTTGGAGGATAATGCGATGTATCTGGTGGTTGATGGAGTGGAAGGTGAGGACCAGGGGGATGCTCTAAACACATGGGATCAATGTGGATTTCACCAATTTCCCCACTTGCCCTCCCCCACCTTATTCCAGATCCAACCTTCCAACTTGGTACCACCCTCTTGAACTGTTCTACCTATCCATTTTCATTCCCACCTATCAGCCCCACCCTCTGCTCTAACCTATCGTCTTCACCCCCCACCTTCATCTACCTATCGCATTCTCAGCTACCTTCCCCCCAGGCCCACCCCTGCTCCCATTTATCTCTCAGCCCCTTGGGCCACTGTCCACCCATTCCTGATGAAGGGCTTATGCCTGAAACGTCGACTCTCCTACTCCTCGGATGCTGCCTGACCTGATGTGCTTTTCCAGCACCATACACTTCGACTCTGATTTCCAGCATCTGCAGTCCTCACTTTCTCCTTTACATTTCTGATGCCTAGATTGATGCAGTTTTATTCTTTCCAGTTTTTTTAAACTGTTTGAGATAGCTCAGTTAGTTAGTTATGGTTTTCCACATAACATGTTTGCTTTTTTCCAGTTCATAAACCCAACTATTTGCTACAAGAATAAAGACACAAGGTTCATAGTTTAAATTTAAATAATTTTGCTGTTGTAAAATCAAAGACTATGAGTCCTAACAATTAAAATCTGTCTTAAATAATCAGTTATGTTAAAGCTATTAATAGTTTGAGGTGAACAGAAGTACTCAGTTACCTATAATTTAAACTGAACTCTTTTAAACACATTTCCTCAAGCACACGTTAAACTTACATCCTCAAGGCAGCTGTGTATTAAAAACTGAAAGACTAACTGTTTGGGCTGCGTGATCTTTCATAGATTTGAGTAAAGGTTGACATCACCTGGGCTTTTCACTCAGATCTGGCAAAGTTGTCTGTTTATGTCTCTTCCAGCAGTTGTACAATTGCAGGCTTCACTCAGTTAATCAGCGTCACCACTTTGGTTCAGTTTGGCTCTAATATCTATCAACTTTTTTAAGTTCATAAACCCTTTTAGCCAACACACTAAATTCCAACTTCTCTCTGTTTGAGAGAGATATTTTCTCTTCTATCATCCACATGGTCTAAAACCTAAAGATTAAACTATTTAAACCAGGAACCTGATAACCTGATACGTAACTTCTTTACCTCTTTTCCCGCATGTTTAACTCCCTGGGAAGGTTGGTCATATGATTGCTTAGTGGATTTTTTTTTCCCAGAGATGAAACACACAGGATAGGAGCAGAAGAGGCCATTCAGCCCTTCAAACCTGCTCTGCTACTCAATGAGATCACGGTTGAAATGCTTTTATTTCAATTCCACGGTCCCATCTATCCTGATAACCTTTGATTCACTGCCTAACAAGAATCTATCCCTACCTTAAAAAATACTCAATACCAACCCCTCCCGATGCAGTGCTTTAAAGTTGCACAACGCTCTGAGAGAGATTTCCCCTCACCTCTGTCCTAAAAGGCCAAGTTTGCAATTGTGCCTTCTAGTTCTGGAATGGCCCCAAGGGAAACATCTTTTTTCATGTCCAGCGCATCATGTGAGATGCTGGAGAAACCAGTTCTTAAAGGGATCATCACTCATGGATAAAATATAATTCTTCCTTCCCAAGAGCATACGTGCCATCACAAGAATGTATTGTGATCTACAGCATTGGCAGAAATGTCAAGTGGAAGATTCATTGTATCACAGAATTATTACAGCACAGTCATTATTGGCCCTTCAGCCCATTGTGTTTATCCTGGTCTATTGTCAGGTGGTATGGGTGGTGTATTACATGAATATAGGTAGTTCTTCTATTACTGGATGTAGGTTTGCTCACTGAGCTGGAAGGTTCACTTTCAGATGTTTCGTCACCCTACTAGGTAACATCTTCACTGAGCCTCCGGACGAAGCACTGCTGATGTTTCCTGCTTTCTATTTATATGTTTGGGTTTCCTTGGATTAGAGATGTCATTTCCTGTAGTGATATCATTTCCTAATGAGGCAGACTTGACTGGGGAATTTAAGATGAAGGAACCCCTAGTAAGCAGTGACCGTAATATGACAGAATTCACCATGCAGTTTGAAGTGGAGAACATGTAACTGTACTACAATTGAGTCAAGGTAACTACAAAGACATGAGGGAGGAGTTAGCCAGAGTTGATTGTAAAGGGAGCCTAGCAGGAAAGACTAGAAATGAGGGGTTTCTGGGATTAATTCAGGAGACACAGCATAAATTCATCCCAAGGAGTAAGAAACATACTAAGGGGATGACAAAGGAAGTCAGGGACAACATAAAATCAAAGGAGAAAGCATCTAATGTAGTAAAGATTAGTGGGAAGTCAGAGGATTGGGAAGTAAAAACCAGAAGAGGGTAATGATAAAAGCAAAGGAAAGTTTGGGGGGTGGGGAGGGGGGGAGGAGTGGAGAAGATGAAAAATCAGAGTAAACTAGCTGCTAATGTCAAAGAAGATTGCAAGAGTTTTTTAGGACATAAAAATGGTAAGAGAGACAAGAGTGGACACTGGCCTGTTGGAAAATGAGGTTGGAAAAGCAGTAATGTGGAACAAAGAAATGGAGGAGGAACTCAATACATACTTTGCATCAATTTTCACAGTGGAAGTTAGCAGCAGCATTCCAGAACTTCAAGAGAGTCAGGGGCAGAGGTGAGTGTATTGGTCATCAACAGGTGCCGAGGAAGCTGAAAGGCCTGAAGGTGGATGGTCTACATTCCAGAGTTCAGAAAGAGATAACTGAGAAGATTGTAGAGGCATTGGTGGTAGTCTTTCAGAAATCACTGGAGTCAGGGATAGTCTCAGAGAACTGGAAAATGGTTAATGTAGGGATTAAGAAGGGAGTGAGGCAGAATACAGGAAACTATGGGTCACTTAGCCTGACCTCAGTCAGTGGTGAAGTTTTAGAGTCCATTATGTGATGGTACTATGGCTTTAAGAGGTGTATTTTGTCCATTTTTTAATGAAGAGAGGTTAAGACAGAAATACCAAGCAGTTTGTTACAAACCAATAAAGTAAACAGTTTGTGATGCCTTGGGTCTTTTTTTAAAGTTGGAAAAATAGAAGCAGCCTGAACAGGTAGAATCAACTCCCACAGAAGCAGGGTTTTAATTTAGTTTTCAGCAATTGTTGGGGTTTTGAAGCTGCCATATGTCTCTCCTACCACAGTAAAATATTTGTTTTTTCTCTCTCTCTCTCTCTCTCCTGAACTGGAGAAACATTGCACGTGATACAATCTATTTTACTGAATTTGCCTTTGCCAAGGATGTGTTAATGGGATGTTACTATATTGAAACAGTTACTATTTAGTTGTTCACAGAATAATAGATTATTGAGGTTTTCCGATAGTGTTAAAGTTATACCAAATCCTCTTTCTTTTATTGATATTTTAGCTGTACAGAGGAACCTCGATTGTCCGAATGAGATGAGCCTACACTATTTTGTTCAGATAATTAATTATTCGGTTAATCGATTAAATGCCTTTCCTCTGGGGCTTGGAGTTTTTTAAGTCTTCTCCCTGTTCAGGAGATGAGGCAGCAGCACTCCGTGCGCGAAGCCCCCCCAACCCCATCCAACACCGCCCCCGCCCTGTCCAAGACCACCTGCCCACTGCCTCTCAACCTCGTCAAACACTGCCCCCTCCCCTCAATCTCATCCAACACCGCCCCTGCCCACCCCCAACATCGCCCACTGCCCACAGCCCCTCCAACACTGCCCCCCG